>NC_039274.1:480000-492500 GCF_003368295.1 Carassius auratus | reverse complement strand
AAAGGTGAATCTCACACAGCAACTCTCGTTTACCAAGAAATGAAGAAGAAGAAATACAACTCCAGTGAAAGAACAGAAGAAAACAGCTGTGTGTTTGAGTGAATTAAAGTCTGAAATATGAGCAGAAATAGTGTTCATGTGTTTCTCTTATTTACTGAACTCTGTGTGTGTGTGTGTGTGTGTGTGTGTGTGTGTGTTTAATACTATAATGTAATATACACTATTTATGTCCAGTATTAGAAATCCCACTGAAATAAAACTTGCATGAAGAAGTTAGCTGTTAAATAATTTTAATTGTTAACATTGACACTTACATTTAATAAAAAAGACACAATTATGAATGAAATAAGCTAAATAAAATTTCAGATTTGATCAAACTCAGATAACTCATGAATATTTGTATCTAAACTTATTCATGAACAAATTTAGATACAGATATTTATGAATGATCTGAGTTGTATATATAAAATTTTTACATATGAAAATATAAAATGGCTTTTTTATAGTAATTATATATATTACTTATATACTTTTTTTTTTTTTTACTAGGTTTATCAGTGAATTGCTGCAGGTTTATTTCCTGTTAACTGCTTCAGAACTGTGTGTTGGTAGCAAGCTCAAGGGAAACACAAGTCTCGATCTGTTCCGTCAGTAGTTTGTGTTCTGAAGGTTGGTCTTCTGTCAGGCTCCAGAGTGAAATGATTGGGAGTTTTTTTGGTGTTTCTGGGGTTAAAGGTGCGAGAGGAGTGAGCGCTCACTTTAGGCAGATTACAGACGCCAGGACGTTCATTCCCAGAAGCCCTGGCACTCCGCTGGTTTCTCAAACAAGTCGGCGCCCCATAATTGCACACTGTTGTTTTCTTATATAGATTTCTTTCTCTCTCTCTCATGTGGATTTTTTTTAAACCTTGGCATTCCAGAAGATGTAGTCATGGACTTCTGAAAACATTCCTCTTTTCCCCCTCTGCCGTCTGTTTTTCCATCATGTCAGGAATGTCATCGCTCCGGCCGAGGAACCTCCGGAATATTTCCTTCATCTCAGCCAAGCTCCGTCTTCCCGCAGAGGTCACCGAGAGTCTGTGGGAAAAACAACGGGAGCGCGACTGACGGACTGGAAACACCAGCGCATCTGCGCTCGGGAAGAAATTACTCTTCAACTCCAGATCTTCCTCATCATTCCTGACAGCAAACCTTTCCCCATTTCACTGCCATGAGCGACACACACACACACACACACACACCAGCCGTCGGGGGCTCGACCGGATCGCATTTCAACCAAATATGTGAGGTTGGGGCGTCACTTCTGCTCCTGAAGCCTCACCCAGCGTCAGCTCGAACTCCAAACGGATAATTATTGTGTCTTCAGTCGCAAACGCTCTTCACCTGGAAGCTGCAGAGGGATTGGGAATCAAAGGCGTTTCCACGGTGGTAATTGTGGGATGTCGGACTGCAGTGGCAAGCACTGATTATTTGGGCATGTGTGCATGAAACACACACACACACACACACACACACACACACACACACACACACACCAGCTACAGAGATATCTGGAGCCAATGGACTACACACACATGGGGGCACTCGCCCCTTTATCGGCCGCTTTAACCCTTTTTGATTTGATATTAACTCTCAATTCATTTCCTCCGGCTCCTGTGGGGACTTCAGGGGCCCCTAGCGGACAAACACGAGCAAACAGACGGAGAGAGAGAGAGAGAGAGAGACAGAGAGACTGTGTCAATCCTTATCTCAGAGTTCAGAGGTTTCTGCGGCTGTCATCTTTCGGTCTGACTCTGAACACTCATCTGAAGTTAATCTGGAACATGTTTATGAAGCGAACCCATGATGGAAAACAGACTGAATTGTTTTTGCTGGATTAATGTTTCATTTCACAATAACATCCCAAACTGGCGAGGAGAAGCCTCGAGACGACATGATGAAGAGGAAAAGCTGAATCTGAGCGGGTCTGCTGGAAGCCTCTCTGTAATCTGACATGAGGAACATGATGAGCTCTTAATCCAGCAGCGACAGGAGGCTTTCAGAGCTCGTGCATATGAACACACATCTGCGCGCGCAGACCTCACAGAGACAGCACTTTAACAGAAGACTACATCATCACATCCAGCACTACAGGCTGAAATAAACTTACGCACTGTTATATACTGTCTCACACACACACACACTGATTCGTCATGTTGCAAAAAGCCCAAATGAGTCGAGAGCGCGTGAAGCGTCTTACCTGCTCACCATCCTCCTCCTCATCATCCTCATCGCGGTTCTGTGAGTTCAGATCAAGAGTTTATTCACATCCAGAGATAATCCACGCGCCGCTGCGCATCGGTTCGCTCTCTTCGGGCTCCTGTGTCAGTTTACCGCGCGGAAATGACCTCCTGCTCGAGCTCAGAGCGCGTGTGACGCGCGGCGGAGCGCGCGGGGAGAAGGGGAGAGCGCGTGCGGTCCGGGAGGCGCGTGCGGCGAGACTGCGCGCTCGAGCTCGAGCGGCACCGGAGAGGGACGGAGCGGGGAGTGACGTCACGCGAGCGGCTGTCGATCGTTCGTCTCGATTCAGTGATAATCACCGCGCCAATCGCACGAGAGGACCTGCGTTTCCAGGGAGGTTCATTAACTGCGTTCATGTCCGTGATTTAGGGCGCGATCGGACTTTTTCATAAACGGCAGCTATTTTAGAGACTTTTCAAACAAGCAGACAAAGTATTTGTGTAATATGTGTAAAAAAATGTTTAGGTATTTTGTTCAAGGATCACATGAGTGTCCTGTATAACTTATATATCTTAAAATCGGAAACATTCAAGTGTTGCCATGGTTACCTCATCCGGCGAATGTTACTTCTGTTCACGAATCTCTATTTGGCGCCAGCGTTTGTTACTATGTTGTAATACATATTTATTTATGGTTTCTTTGTTTTTCCGTTTAAAATTAATTTAAATTAATTTCCAAAATAATTTGTGTTTATGTATTGAAATTATGAAAAGAAAATTGATTAAACACATTTGTTCTCTATCTTTGTTTTTCTTTTTCTTTTTTTTTTTTTCTTTTTGTTTGTGGTACAATCCATTTGTTAATATAATTAATACTTTTTTAATATTTATAACAGCCACAATACTTACGATAGGTTATTTAAATACTTCCTAAAGGCTTATTTTATGACATCGTCCCCTTGGAATAATAAGGTTCAATCTGCATTCCGAGTAGTTCTGAGATATTGAGCATCAAAGTTTTTGCATTCCATTCGACTGTGTAGATAGAACATATTGTTTTTTAAAATAAAAATCCCATAACGTATACAACATAAAAAAATAATCTATCACATAATGCAAATAAATTGTCATGGAATAACAATATGATAATAAGCAATAATAAGATAATAAGGGGGGGGGGGGGGGTAATGGCAGCTCTTGTGTTTTGTCAATACAGTCCAATGCTGATTATAACTGAAAGCACTGGTGTGGTCTGTTGATGCTATTGTTAACTGTTCAGGTGAACACCGTGTCTTTTTTGCAGCATAAATGGGGGTCAGAGCCTCTCGAGCCCCCCATAAACTCAAATGGGTTACAGGAAGATGCTGCTATTCATAAAACAGTAAAAAATCAGCAACCCACTATAAATCATTCATCATATTACAGATCATATTAACTGTAGTTGTCTACTAACGTCAACAACACAACATACACATACCGTCGTTAACTAATGAAGCTCTTAATGAACTGACTCAAACAGCTCCACACAACCATCATCATCATCATCATCATCAGAATTAAATAGTGAATCTGCATTGGTAGCAGCTGGATGTCTATAGAAGCTATAATAGCAGCGCTATCAGCAAAAAGTACAACCACAAAGAGTTTAAACTACAGCTGTAGGAGTCTCGGATATGAATGTGTGACTGATGGAGTGTGTCTGGAGTCAGTTCCAGCGCTGGCCTGTTGGGCGCAGCAGAGTTAATGTGTGGATTTATTGAACAAGGCTGTTATATGTTCTGAGAGCTGACAAGTGCTAGTCCTGACCCAGTTTAAATAACGTCAACAAAGATTTTTATCTAAGAAAAATACTGCTATCAAATCACACACTGGAGAGTTAGACGGGAGCTGTGTGTGTGTGTGTGTGTGTGTGTGTGTGTGCTGGAGCGAGTGTTTCCAATGCATCATTAAACAGATTGAAGGACTTCTCATTCCAACAGCTGAAGCTCTGCCCCGCAGGCACCGGCACACAGCGAAGGTGTTCTGTTAAAACTCGCCCGCCTGGCAGCATCCAAAAACAATCTGTGCAGCCCACCGCTTCGGGACACGAGAAAACAACAGACTGTCTGTGGGAAGATGTGCTTCCAGCCCTCACCTGAGCTCCTGCCAGATCACGGACGCCGTCGCATTGCTATCATCTGCATCGAGTTACAGCCGTCGACAACCGCGGACGATTCCATACGTGTCACGTATCAACTGGGAAACGCAGGTTTAATTGCTGCTGGAGTCACAACCTGCAGCAAGACGTTCTTCGGGATTTGACATGCAACCAATAAATGAGCTGAAAACCCATAAAGACGAGTAGTAATTCACGATTCAGCCCATCGCAGTAACACTATCCTGATATCATAATTAGATCATGTTTAAAATCTGAAATAATGTTGCTTTTGCCAAGACAATCCTACTCAAGAACAAACCTCTGTACACGCTCAGAAAGAAAAAGGTTATTAAAAGCTGTCAGTGGGGAGATGCCTTTTCAAAAGGTACACTTTTGTACCTTTAAGCTACTAGTATGGACTCTTTAGGTACAAAGTTGTGCCTTTTGAAAATAATACCGCCCCAGTGACACCTACTATACCTTATTTTTTTTTCTGTGAGTGTAAAATAATAAGACTACAAGAGTGTGTCCTGGATTCTAGAGTAAGTATCTGAATTATTGATGCAATATCTTGGGAAAATAGTTTTGCAGTGTCTCCAGAACGGTGTAAAGTCTTGTGACATACATACTGTGTTTGTTCAGAGTCCCAGAGCAGCCCTAACCCAACATTTACCTCGGCAGCCATCGATGCAAATATTGCTGCTCTCCATAAGTCCTATTTGGACTCGTTTTCCCTAGAGCCCTTGGTATCCTCACCTCAATTCCTTCGCTTAAATTGGTGTCATTATATCACACGCACCGCTCTGATTTCAACATGACTTCTTTAGCGTCCTCGTCCACTCACAACCACAGAGATCCTGATCCCGCCTCAATCTTTCGTTTCGCACATGGCAACTCTCGGACAAACACTGAGCAGCACATAAACCTCTTTGATTTGGCGTGTCTTTAGGCCTCTTTACAGCAGATCAGCCTGGGTTTGAGAGCGATGTCTCTGCCGTCCTCTCTTCTGACTGTAATAGACTGCAGGACGCGGCTGGACTAACAGTGGGAATCCGGGAGTATCCGGGGTCTGGCTCGACTCATACAGCAGGGCCCTGTGTCTGATGAATGAGAGCGGAGGAACGAACTCTGTCGTTCAGGGGCTCTCGGAGGTCAATACAGGAGCCGTCTGTTGAGCTGATGGATGCAGGTGAGGCGTCAGTACCAACACTTGGCTTCGAGTCCAAGGAGAGAAGCTCCGGAGTGCCACGGTTTGATTTTATTTACTGCGATGTTTACCGAAGGTTGAGGAGTGTGCTGTTCAATCAACGGCCGAGCGGCTGGATTTCAGTGGATTTGAATCTGTGGGAATGCATTAAATCCTGAAGGGAATAAGACAGATAGCTGTGTATTGGTGCACCAACACAAAAACCGTTGGCTGGTGCGACGAAACAGTCTGCTTGGGTCAGCTTGGACGCACAGCTGTATTTCTGGATCCCTAGAACGACCTCAAGGTTGACGTGTGTCCGTGAAGTATTGGCCCCTCCGGGAGACTAATAGCTCCAGTAATGAAGCGTCGTTTGACTGCGTGATTCATTCAAACACCCAAATCTTTATTGCCGTGTTTGTAAAAGGCAGGCCGTATATCAGCACAGCAGAGCCGCTTACTGAGGCCTTGTTCTGGAGCCAAAGGCTAATGTGAACATACTCACAAACTCTTCCACCAAATCTCAACCCAAAGAGACTCGAAGCCGCAGTTCAACCTCTGAAAGTGGATCAGATGAAACCGGTATCATGATCCAGACACTGTGGCACCAAGACGAGTCTCTGATTAAACCCTGGGTTGATTACTCACCATCAGCGCTGAGGAACGCACCGCATTACTGCTGCTCTGAAAAAGGAGCTGATTAGTGTGTTTTCTAAGGCAGGAATCACCATCGCTCATAGCTCAAATCATGTGTTGTGTTGAGGAGAGGGGTAAGTGATTCACCTGCTGGACGATAAAACTCCCACAGAGTTATGTTGGAGGAGGAAACCAGAAGATCAGTCAGATTTGAACCATAGCAGCTATTCAGAAGATTCCTCAAATAGAAAACAATGTTCTCAAGAAAGCCTGTTTTTGATTAAAGCTGCACAGGAGGAATACCCCGTCTTCCAGCACCTTTACCGCTGATTTGCCGTCTCCTCGACCGCACCACTTCAAGCTGTTCTCACGGATGTGCTCTCGAAGGGTCATTACTCGCTTGTGCGTGATTCATGAACACCTCCCTCCGCATCCTGCGACCTCAGAAGAGACGTGCCTTCAGATGAATCAGGTTTGATATGATGGCAGGCATTAACCCCGGCCTGGATCCACGTCTCCGTCTCAGGATGAGGGGCGTGTTGGTGCTGGTGAGGTTTGGCTTTTTGCCCCAGTCAGAGGAAAGCCTTGGGTGACAGGCGCGAGGCACCGCCATCAGATTATTCAAGAAACTGACACCCCTAACAGACAGAAATCTCATGTTTGATCCTCCACCGTGATATCAGATGTCCCTTCCCACGATGCAATGTGCTGCTTTACATGACACACTGCATTCAACAGTCAAGACGTGAAGTTTTATAGCAGCGGAACGAGGAACTGACAACGATTAATAAATGTTTCTTCATCTACGAGCACGCATGTCACTGAGGACACTGTATCTATTAAACAACTCACTAATAGTTTATTCACTTTTTTATTTAATGTGACAAAATTGTCGCACAAGAAAATATTTTGTTCACGACTGATGCTAACATTTATTTTTAATAAATACTGACTTTCTGACTTCTTTCTAAATTATTAAATTAAATTAAATTAAATTAAATTAAATTAAATTAAATTAAATTAAATTAAATTAAATTAAATTAAGTTCAATTAAATTTTATAATTTAATTTAATTTAATTTAATATTATTTTATTAAAACCACTAATAAGACTTTCCATTTAATGATTAATATTCAAGCAGTAGGTGAATCATGATTTTTGTGAAAATAAGTGTGCATTAAATCATTCGATTGTCAGGTTAATTTAGAAAAATTTAGAAAAATTAAACATTTTCAAGATATATATTTTTGTGATGACCATTAAAAAAAAAAAAAAAAAAAAAATTAAATAGATTACAGTAGTTTAAATAAAAAGTCATCCTTTGGGACACAAAAGTGGCCAAAGTTGAAGAAAAACCTAGTTATTTTGCGTTTTGTTGCTCCAGATGTCAGATACAAATGTTAACAGACAGTCAACAATACTGCAGAATTAGTCTGAGCAAACTTCTCTTATACACATAATTGCTCAAATGAATTATTTGTCGATTACAAATATGTTGACAATAAATCTCGACAGTGACTTGCATTCGTGCGGCTGTACGATTACCAGTTTATAATGATGGACAAGGCTTCAGAGAATCAGTTCGGCCTAAATCATGAAGATTAATCAAATGAACTAGAATGCAAATCATTCTGGAGATTTTATCTAATGAGTGGAAAAAGAATATTAACAGAAATAAATGCTCTCTGCCAGACTAATGCTAATTATGCTAATACCGCAACAATTACAAAATATTAGAGTGATGCTCAATGTGACTAACTGAAAAAATAAAATAAAAAAAAACAACATTAAAATGACCCTTCACTGACTCTCATTTGGTTTTAAAAGTAACAAATGCCCATTAATTAACAATGTGATAGATACATATTTTATTTTATTTAAATAGTAGCAGCCTTTAAAAACTAACATGCATTTCCAGCAGAACAAAATGATCTTCAAAGTAAAATGAATTGATGTGAATTCTGTCGACTGCCCTGAAACAGCTTTGAAAACAGATTTAAGATTGTTTAGAAGCGTTTCAGTTCTGGTGTATCTGAGCTGATCTACAGAGCGCTGTTCATCATTTCAGCATCATTGTATCTCGCTCTCCAGCTGTCCATGCGATTGATTGACAGTTGCCACGGTGACAGCAGCAGTCGTCGAGAAGACAGTTCACTGTGTGTAACGAGGGACAGTCACTTTTCGCCGCGGAGAAAGAACTGCTCAGCACGACAAGGACAGCTTCAAGAGCCGCAATGACACCAGAGAAGTGCATTCTAATGCTCAGAAGTGCTGGAGAGACTCTCACTGGTGTTGGTCAGTCACCACAGAGGGGACGGTAGCCATTCACTTCCATGATATGGAGTCAATGGCTACCATCAATGTTTGGTTACCAACATTCTTCAGAATATGTTCTGTTGTGTTCAGCAGAAAAAAAGTTTTGGAAATGATCTCCAAGTCTATCAAAACTACTCTTATCAAGTTTGAGCACTAGGACGCTGCTGATGACAGTGAACGTGTCTGATAATGCAGGTGTGTGTTTGTCTGACGTGAATCAGGGATCAGATCCATGAAGGAAGTTTAGGAATCACAACATCAAAACTGATCCGCGGCAGCTACCGTAGACTATATAGCTTTTCTTCACTTAATATCAACTTGGATGTTAAACATCTGAGAAATTAAACTGAACACTGAAACCAACGCCATCAGTTGTCAGGACATACATTACCCATGACTTCTGGTTATGAATATAGTTACTTACTGAAAGAATGAAACACTTCACCATTAAATGATTTCAATTGTGATATGATCTGTTTTTATCTAATTGATCTGTGGTGTGTGGTGAGTCTGAAGACTTCATGAGTGAATACAGCATGCAAGAAAACACACACACACACACACACACACACACACACACACACACACAGGTTGGTTCTGTTAATTGCACTGAGAGTTATAGGCTGTATTGATGAGGTCTAATCACGGCTGTCAATGATATTTATGAGCTCGGCGTCACAAACGTGCTGGTCAGATTAAAGCCTCATTAATAAAGTCTTGCAGCAGGTATTAAACAGCTCATCTCACTCCAGCAGGAAGAACGCTTACACCACATTATAATTCAGTAATACGACAACAACCCCACCACCAGTGTGTGTGTGTGTGTGAGTGTGGACTCCAGTTGGATGAATCCCAGTCATTAAAGTATAAACTGGGCCTACCGAAGAGGAAGCTGAACTCACAGACTGAGCACATGACGCCCCAAAAAACACCCGAATCCTGCTCCGCAAACACACACAAGAGCATCCAAAACAGACCAATCTGATCTGAATCATAATGACATGAACGCAGAGCTTTATCAGAGACGCACACAAGTGAAACCCCGTGTCACAGACACTCAGAGACAGTGAACAGTCTGCGAGGTCAAAGGTCAGAGGTCAATGCTGAATCTCTGTCCACTGATGTAGCCATGTGTTTGATAAAGCGATTACAGGAGGTCATGAGTCAGAGCCAGATTCCTCACCAGCTTGTGATGCTGTGTTCATGTGTGTGACTGGAATATGAAGCGGAATGTAGTTTCACATGTAAAATAAAGTGACTGAGTGTGTGTGTGTGTGTGTGTGTGTGTGTGTGTGGTGTCTAACATGAGCTGATGTAGCAGGGAAGTCTATGATTATGAGCCCCTAAAACACACACACACACACACACACACGTTTGACTAGGTTAGTGAGGACACTTCATACTCACAATGGTGAGGTGATGATACTTTTTATTTTAATCCTGTATTTTATTTCAACCCTAACCTAAACCAAACCAAAACAAACCTAACCCTAACAAATCAAACCAAACCTAAACTAAACTTGACAAAACTAAACCCTAACCCTAGATGAATATTACCAAACCTAACTTAAACCTAACCATAACTAACCCTAACCAAATATAACCTAAACCCTAATAAAATCCATTCAAATCTAATCTAATCCTACACAAACCTAACCCTAACTAAATCTAACCAAACTAACTAATCCCAACCTGCCCCTAATCCTACTAACCCTAATAAACCTGTTGAAATCAGTTCTCCAGTTCGCCTGCCCATCCAGTCTTAATAGTTAAAGCTAGACGAGCGTGGCTTGCTGTGCTCATTACAGTAGAACACAGAGAAAGAGAGGTGGAGATGGGGAGGTGGAGGGATGATTGACAGGACTGAAAGATCAAGCTTCTTCTGAACCAGTGTACCACGTCATGAAATAGAAATCCAAACATGATTCGATTGGACGGATTTATACACACTTTTCAAACAGTAAGCAGCTTGTTAAAATTTACTTTTCAATGTTTTTTTAAATGTAAGAGGATACACACTTTCACATTTTGAAAATGTCCTCAGAAACCTGCACCAATGTCTCATCATGTCTTCCACTGTTTTATGAGATATTGCATTATTAACTAATTTATTAACGTAATTAATTATTACATAACATTATTAAAACAAGTAAATAAATAAATGCAATGCAAATTCAACCAATTAAAACATATTCTTTAAAAATCACTACAATTTTTTTAAACTATGCTGGAGCAGATTCAGCGTTGGTCCTGCAGAGTTTAGCTCTAGCCCTGATCGAACACACCTGAACAAGATAATCCAGGTCTTCAGGATAACGGCGGTTACAGACAAGTGAGGCTTCTTTGCAGGATTGGAGCTAAACTCATCAGGACTCATGCTGTCTATCCCTGGTCTCAATATTTCAATGATGTAGTTCAGTTAGTGTTTAGCTGCTCTGGTGAATAAAGAAAGCTTTGGCAAATCACACATGGAAGGAAACTTGGGAGATGTTTCCTGCAACTCTGATTTGTCTTTCTGCAAATTTCATTTCTCTTCACAGGCAAAATCATTGTGAGTGGAGCTTGGACACACACACACACTCACACACACACACACACACACACTCACAAACACTCACACACACACGCTGTCTGCCAGCCATGTGAAGAATGAGCTGATGTCTGAGCGAGTTTCTCTGCACTGATGGATCGTGCTGTAGGTGGATAAAACACTTCAGTTTGCCTTTGTTTGTTTCCTCAGAGTTTGTATTAATGACGTGCCAGCGACTCTGTCGAGATGCTCCCAGCATGCTTTGCTCGTGCTAACAGAGCTGATTGGATCGGGGCGGGCATTCATCACTGTCAGTCACAGCTCAGCGGCGGTTCTGATTGGATGCTCAAGATTTAGAGAGAACAAAGGCTCAGCACAATGATTTCACAATCAGCAAACTAGACGGTGTGTGTGTGTGTGTGTGTGTGTGTGTGTGTGTGTGAGACGGTTCTGCTGCTGAGGCGCTACACCTGCCCTCCGTCAGCAGGTCGGCCGCCGCCGAACACGCTTACACATGCACACACACACAGAAGACACGGTACGTTACCTCTGAAAGCCCTGGTGAAGATCCGGAGGACTCAGGAGCTGAAAAACAAAAGCAGTTCAGTTTAAAACCACACAAACACACACGAAAGCGCCTCGCTCGTCCCATCAGTCTAATCTCAGGAATCAGTCAGCGGAGGGAAACACACTGCTGTAAAGTTCATCACACCATCAGCGGCGGCTCAGTGTGGGAAGCATTCGTTTGGAGAGTAATTGAACCGAAAGGTCAGAGATTATTGGACAGCTGACAATCGAGGAAAACCGTTGATTCATTCGGAGAAAGAAAGAAGGAGATTTCTATGGGTTTCTATGAGACTGTGAGCGATCAGCGATGCAGGACGTTCATCAGAGCAGAAGTCTTTCTATCAACGGCTGCGACACAAGACTGAGCGGCAGTAAAGAAAGTCAACCCAGCTTAACTCAACTCAACTTTTCTAATTCAGCTCAAACCAACACAGATTTATTAAATTCAGTTCAACCCAACTAATTACGAATCATCTTGGATAAATGAGTCCACCAACTGAACCCAACAGAAAACCAACTGAAATGAACTCAAATCAACATCTCAACCCAACAAACTTCTCCTGACTGAATTCATCTCATCTCAACCCAATATAACTCAGTTCAAATAAATTACACTCATTATTCAGATGTAAAGAATCCAGTTAATGCCAACCCAACATAATTATATTTATCTCACTGAATAAATACACATTTTGAAAGTTAAAATTAATATTCTTAAAATAATCAGTCACTGTGCTTCAAAATGTCATGTTTACTTCAATGCGTTACTTGCCATTTCTTTGTAATTCACTTCAATTTCTGAGTGAAAATTTTCAAATAAAAAAAATAAAATAAAAAAACGTATGTATTATTCATGCCAGGCCAGTAGGTGGTGATGTCACTTAGTAAAGAAACACTACGCACCCTCAC
>NC_039274.1:387500-475000 GCF_003368295.1 Carassius auratus | reverse complement strand
GTTGAGGTTAAGAGTGAGGAGGAAGTGATCCGACGTGTGCAGTGGAGTAACCAGAACATGATCAGTGGAGCAGTGTCGTTTATAAATAAGGTCCAGTTGAGCCTGAGGTTTATCTAGGTAGATGTTGAAGTCTCCAAGCATAACTAGAGGAGGACCATCCTCAATAGGTTGAGAGCAGCACATCTAATTCATCCACAAAGTTACCTAGTGGTCCTGGGGGCCGATAAACAACTTTAAAACGGATTTTAAGAGGATGGGTGATACTGGCTGAATGTGATTCCAAAGATCTATTGATACTCCGAGATTGTAAAGGATTAAATGTCCAGTCATTAGAGATGAGCAGACCAGTACCTCCACCTCGTCCAGTCAGACGGGGAGTGTGGGAAAAAAGAGAAATTATTGGAGAGCTCTGCAGGTGTAGCAGTGTTTGATCCAGTTCTCTGTCAGGACCATGAGGTTTAGCCTTGAGTGACTAGCAATAGAAGTAAGAAAATTTTCTTACAATAAACAATTAAATTAGTTTCAAACTTAAAGTATTAAGTTACACAATTTATGCCACTAATGTAAAAAAAATAAAAATAAATAGAATGAAGGATAAACAAACGTGTGAAGTGAATCACGAGTCATTAACAAATGTTGACTATAGTGAAAAAACAATCCTTATGTAATCTAGTTTGATGAAAAAGATTAGATTTTAGAAAAATAATAACCACGTATTAATTTATTGACCCCATATGTCAAGAGATTAATTGTCAAATAATGTGAATTACGTTTTGAAAAAATAGGTTTTGGCTATAAATATATATATATATATATATATATATATATATATATATATATATATATATATATATATATATATATATATGTGTGTGTGTGTGTGTGTGTGTGTGTGTGTGTACAACATTTTAAATTGAAAACTGAGAATAATAAGAAAAGATGATTTAGAACATTAAAATAAATACAATAACACCTAATGTGAGCATGTATTTCTAAATTACCAAAGACCTACAGAGGTCACTTATGGGATGTTTGTGTTGTTATGGGGGCAAATCATTTGGGTTTGTCATTGACTAAAAACAACCAGACTCCCCGAGTCAATGCATGCCGTTTCACTGACCTGCAGGAGTCGAGCGCGACCTTCAGTGTCCACAGGTGTGTGTGTGTGTGAGTGTGTGTGTGTGTGTCCATGTCCCCTCTATATTACGATGTTGCTTTTTACATGATGACAAACGGTGGAAGTCAAACTTCATGAAAGAAATAAACAAATGCTAATAAGAGCAAACGCACAGACCTTCTATCCGCAGGGAAACATGTGCACATGAACAAATGAGCAAAGCTATTCAGAATACTAATAACTCCACAATACACTGAAACGACACACACACACACAAAGCTCACCTGCTCTGAACACACACACACGCACACCCTCATCTTCAAACATTCATACAGAAATAATACACAAGTGTGTGACCCTAATTACACACACAAAATGAAATGAACAACATGAATCATATCTGCTGTTTCGGAACAAGAAGGTCAAATCCAGGGATATGGAAAACACACACACACACACACATAGTCTGTATGTACTGAAGCAATAAGTCCTTTGACATTGTGCATTACTGTGATTTTACCGGGGTGTTGTCAGAAAGCCCATTAACTGTAGTAAAACCATAGTAACACTGCAGCTTATTGCTTTTACGAATCACTGACCACAGCATCATGACAAAACACATCAGGTGATTGTTTTATTATTATTATTATTATTACGCTGCAGATATTTACAGTAGACACAGGTCATTTGACATTAATACAGAATTAAACTGATCTGAATTTGCTCCTAAAATTGATTTCAGGGACATTTTTTATCTTTTTTAAGTGATACTTTTTTTTCTACTGTAAATGCCATGTTTTATATCACATTAACACGTGTAATAATTAATAATAAATTACGATAAGACACTATAGGAAATGTTTACTAACCAAATACAATGATATAGAAATTGATAAAATATGAAAAAAAAAAAAAAAATACTAAATTATACTTTTTAATGTAATCTAAACTGTCACTAAATCATTCATTAAAGGCATTTATTTAAGCTGATTTATTTAGGAACAAATAAAGTGAACGTCTTTACAAATGGTTAAGTGAATTATTCCCTCAACCAATTAATAAAAAATGTGGATTCATTCAGTAATTAAACACCATGTGTTGCTTAGATTTCACTGTCAAAAGTGTTTTACATGTGAGTTCACCTAATAATAACTTCTTACTGAGTTCATACAACAGTCCAGTAAACATCAATGCAATCGTGCTGTTATTCAGAAAAAGACTTGCTTGTGTGATTGTGCTCATCTATATGAATCTGCGTCTGACGTTCACACGAGTGTCTCCAGTGAGACTGACGCTGCTCTAGAGATGGTTGATGTAAGTTTGGCCGTCTGTGTTCGGTCTGATGTGACAGCACAGATGCTGAACAATGCTTGCGTGATCTCCGGCGCATTAATTCCAGAACTTCTGACCGTGTTGAGAACTCGATGTGTCACACAGCTGTTTGATCTGCCCGCTTCTGTTACGATTAGAACGCCAGTGAGGAGGGAAGTAGAGCACAAGACACACAAAGACGAGTAACTCCAGGCTCTCGTGTGCAGACCCATCCGTGTGGAAGTTTCCGGTAAATATTCAGCACAATGAAGCTCTGAAGACACTCAAAGTGTGGGGAAATCAAGTGTGTTAGGAAACAGCTGAGATCAGAGGAGCATCTGTGGTTATTTATAGCTTTACATTCATTTAGACTTAATAAAGTACAGCTCCGGCATCCGCACAGCTCTGGCCTGATCAGAAGAGCTTCTGAGGGCTTTATATTACAGTCCAAACATGACGTGAATGTGAGCAATTACACGCGGGGGCTTGAAACGCGGAGACATGGTTTAATTAGGTTTACGAGAATTTGATGGAGTGGAGTGGATGTGGTGAATTAAAAAGTGAAGTGAATCCTGCTTTCTATCCGTCTGCATCACATGTGTTTCCACTGTAACACCAGCAGGACCACACTGGGAGCTTCTGGACGTGTCTCACAGGGTTATATTCATATATCACAAGGAAGAAAGCAGCATCTCCTCAAAACAAGACATGAATGAACTATTTATTTGTTTGTTTGCTTGTAAGAAGAAATTATGTCTAAATTCACAACACAATTCAAATTGTATCATGATTAATCCTATAATTCTCTACATAATTGAAATAAAAAACATCTCAAAAATAGTTTGTGGAAATTAATTTAATATTAATAATTTAGTGTTGGCAAAGTAATCATAAAAAAGAAAAGAAAACCAAAAACAATATTTTTTTTTACATCTACAAATAAACAAGTAAATTAAATATATATTTAAATAAAATAAACTTGATTTCAGCTCATACCCAAGGCTAATTTTAGTTAAACCTCTCAACTAAATCCTATTACTAGAAATTTCTATAAACCACACAACTAAATTAATTTAAAATTAAAACAGAAAATGTACAAAATAAGATCTTAAAAAAAAAAAAAATTAACATTGAAAAATCTGTGACTTGGTTTGGTAATGGTATTACGGTAATGGTATTATAGTAATGGTATTACGGTAATGGTATTGCGGTAATGGTATTACGGTAATGGTATTATAGTAATGGTATTACGGTAATGGTATTATAGTAATGGTATTATGGTAATGGTATTATAGTAATGGTATTACGGTAATGGTATTGTGGTAATGGTATTACGGTAATGGTATTATAGTAATGGTATTATGGTAATGGTATCATAGTAATGGTATTGCGGTAATGGTATTATAGTAATGGTATTACGGTAATGGTATTACGGTAATGGTATTGTGGTAATGGTATTGCGGTAATGGTATTATAGTAATGGTATTATGGTAATGGTATCATAGTAATGGTATTACGGTAATGGTATTACGGTAATGGTATTGTGGTAATGGTATTGCGGTAATGGTATTATAGTAATGGTATTATGGTAATGGTATCATAGTAATGGTATTGCGGTAATGGTATTATAGTAATGGTATTATGGAAATGGTATTATAATAATGGTATTACGGTAATGGTATTGTGGTAATGGTATTGCGGTAATGGTATTATAGTAATGGTATTATGGAAATGGTATTGTGGTAATGGTATTACGGTAATGGTATTATGGTAATATGGTCAGGGTAAGATAAATGTACCAAAATATTTGTACATTCTATACGAATCATAATAATATTGTCAACGTGATTTAAAACACAATTGATGGCAACACAGCTGTGATAAACCTGAGCTAATATGAAACAGTAGCTCACAGCACACGAGCTGAGAAACGTCTGTCGTTTTTGATAAAAGTATCCCCCAGATGTGGAAGTGCAGAAGGCATGGCAGTGCAAACATGAGGGGGATATCTTCTGTCCCGTGCTGATCCTGTGCCGAGAGAAACACCACACACTTATTATTCCAGCGGAGGGGCGGACGCGCTCGCTTCAGAATCTGATATTTATTCATGAAATTAAAGAGGGCGCAATTACCCAAGCTTGACGAGGGAGGTGATTGCCTTCATTTGCATAGAGTGCAGGACCCGTTAAGATTATTCGCATTACTATTATTGTTATTATTTCTTCTCTGGATCAGATTGGAGATGTTTTGTTGCTCATTGTGTGAATTGCACTGGAGAATGGTGAAAGCTGCTGTTAGTGGCTCCTGTGTTCTGTGTCTGGAGTGAATCTTGAGCGTCAGACACACAGTGGAGACAGACGGGTGTTTGTGAGCGTGGCCAGTGTGTGTTTGCATCACTGACACACAGCTGTCAGAAACAGATGCAATGTTTCCTCTTAAGTGAGCACAACACACACACACACACACACCGTTCTGCATGTCTAACGCTAATATTGTGGCTATTGCATAAGTTAGTCAGTAGCTTTACTTCTATCATCTGTAACTAACACTAAGAAACACACAGGCATGAAGTGTTCAAAATACTGAAGCTTGTAAATATAAAAGCAACAATGTGATGAAAGATATTGATATGGTATTTGTTTCGCCTGTGGTCTTATAGTCACACAGCAAGTGCACTTTAGTGCTTTTTTGTGAATAAACCAGTTAAAACAAGATCAACCATTCAGAAAAAAGAAAAAACACCACTTCACTCAGATGTTCATCACAAGACCATCGCAGGAAAACATCTGTCAGCGCTACGTGACTTCAGCTCGACCAGCTACAGATGCAAACGGTTCCTTCTGAGAATCTCTCTTCAGATCTGTTTTTCTCAAACACCACACATTTGCCATCTCGTATTTTTAATAGTATCTGCCATTATTCATAATCAACCTCCCGCGTAAAGCCCTTCACGCTGACCTCATTTAGCCATGATACAGGTACCTCATTACGACGGTGATCTGAAACGCTTCAGAAATCAGATCTGGAGATGAGAGAAACTGACTGGAAGCCTGCTCCTGTCAGAACCCATAGAACTCCAGAGAACGTGAAGCTCTTTCTGACAGAAACTCATCTTGCATAATTCAGCACCATTTCCTGTCTCTCTTTATATCCCGTTGTGTTCAGAAGATTCAGCTATTGATGATTATGTCTTAATTAACATTAGACCTGACCTGATCCAGACGAGAAGCTAACAGAGACAGACAGGAAAAAGAAAGACAGGAAGCTAAATAAGCAAAAAGTTAACATAAACAGGACAAGAAGCTGAGATGTATACAGAAAAGTGGGAGAAACAGGAAATCGAGAGAGACAGGAACCTGTGAGTAACAGGAAATACGAATTTGAGATAACCAGAAAGTATAGAAACAGGAAGTTGACAGAGATAGGAGGCGAAAAGAGACAGAAAACTAAATGAGACAGGAAACTAAGAAACAAAAGAGATAAACAGGAAACTAAGAGTAACAGGAAGTGGAGAGAAATAGGAAACTACGTGACACAGGAAGCTAAGATGAATGGTACATTGAGAGAAACAGGAAACAAAGAAATGGATCATTTGAGAGAGACAGGAAGCTAAGAGAAGCAGGAAACAATGGGAAAGAGAGGAACACATGACACTAGGAGTCGCAGGGAGTTGAGAAAAATAAGAAACTGAGATTCATAGGAACCTGAAATAAAGAGGAAACTGAGTGATACAGGAAGCTATGAAAAAAAACCCCCCAGAAACACACAATAAAGAGTGTGAAACCGAGAAATGAGGGCGAGAGGACATCTGCTGTGAATGTGTTACTAGCGTCACCCACACTGAACTCTAGCCATAAAGCCTGCTGCTTAATGACCTGCATTTGCTCATCACACTAATATGTATTATAGTTGTCACAGAAAATGGAATTGCTATCACACACACACACACACAGTCCTAATAGTACTCATAGTGCTGCATATAATTTAGACTCCTTGCACAAACTTCCACATTTCTCATCTTGGTAACAAAAGCAATTTAAGACAGAAATGTGTATTATAAAAGACTGTTCATAACAACTTATCATGAAATTCATGTCGGAATTGTATTAAGTGGAACAAACGTTCCCTGCAGCACATTTCCATTTCTGAAAACACACACACACACACACACACACACACACATTATACCGCTGGGCTGAGATCAGAGAGAAAGACCTCTGAGTCGGATCCTGGACAGTGATTATCACGACATGGATCTACAATACACCATCAAACTCCATTTTCATTTTTTTTGCTCAACTAAATCCATATCTAGGACAGCGTTTCTCCAGCCGAGCCATTACCAGCGAGTCCATGAAAGCCTGTTAACAGACAATGTGCAAATCAATTTCCTTTGACTTTGTTACGAGGGCCTCTTTGAATGTGTCCCCGAGGGGCCGTTCAGTCAAAAGCAGCGCCCCGTTCTGCAGCTCGTGGTGTTTACTGATCCTTAGAAGATTTTAAGGAAATTGGTAGACATTAAACAGGAGAGGGAATAAAACATGGACCTGCTCTGACATAGAATATTAGGTGGCCGATGAACCAATGAAATATGTCCGATATGAAGACATTTGAAACATTTCAGCATTAAAAGTATTTCCAAGTCCATGCAATTGTTTCTTAGGCTAGAGTTTTTGTCAGAATCCAGCCCTCTGAATCTCTCTCTTTGTTCTCTGTACACGTCTGCTTGAAAACAGTGGTCTGGGGTACAGTTATAATGATAGTAATCCTGATGATAATAATTAGATGTGCTGCAAAGCACAGGCAGTAGTGCAGGATTGGCATCTTGTTATTATTGTCAGTTGTTCTTCACGTAAAAGCTCAATCTTTCTCCCAGTGACAGAAGTACGTGTCAAGGCATTGAGTGCTCTGACTGCCAGAGAAATAATGGTGTCGCTGAGGTTTTTGGTGGCGGCAGGAAAACTGGTCGAAAGGTGCAACCATTTATTCACAGTCTGGAGCCCAAGCTGGGAGAGGGAGTTCATTTCCAATAACTGTTGTTTTTTAATGTGCTGCAGTACATGTTGATGTTCTCAAAGCTTCTTCTGTACCTTGTTCTCCCCAGTCGCCAAAGAAAAAGGAAACACTGCTGTGCTTTCTTGCCTACTGAAGTTATACTGAGGGAATGGATGAGTTTGGTTGTGATGTACAGACCCAGAAACTTGATGGTCCTCGCGGTCTCTGCAGAGGATCCTTGGTTTGCAGAAGGAGGAGGTCGGCGTGGAGCTTTCTTTGTTTTATACATGTTCAAACTCAGGATTGAGATGTTTGCACAACGACCCACTAGAGCGGTGGTTCCCAGCCCCTGTCCTCAAACCTCAACACTGCACATTTTGCATGTCTCCTTTTAGGTCTTATGGTCACAAATAACGAGCTGGTGACCTGAATCAAGTGTGCTCGATTAAGGAGACATGCAAATTGTACAGTGTGTTGTGGGGGAACCAAGGAACATGGTGCAAAACCAGTGCACTAGATTCAACCTCTTCTCTGAATGTTGGCTTGTTGGTCAACATTTTGAAGTTTTGGTAAACTTGGTGAAGTGGTTTGTACTAAGCATAGGCGTACAATGTTGAGTATTCCAGGTTGTCAACAGTCAGACTAGTGCTGATCAAGTCAAAAACACCTGGATTCAGGAATAGGGATAGTTCTAGTGGTGCGAAAGTTCAGTTTTTCATGTAAGGTTTAAAGAGATGGTCGTCTAAAGCAAGGGTGGGCAACTCTGACCCTTGAGGTCCACTGTCCAGCAGAGATTAGCCCTGAAAAATCTACCCAAGACCTTCAGTATAATGGATCTCAAGGGCCAGAGTTTCCCTCTCCTGAACAGCATTCTGATACGGGTGTTCGTTTTACAGATGTGACCTCATAATTTAAGTGGTTAGGTTGGCATGCACAAGGGAGCGAGTACATGGTTCAGGACTAGTTTCTCGTAAGTACTTCACCATGATTGGTGTGTCTCACACAGGCCAGACCTCACTGAGGCGAAACACATTTGACTTCTTTTAAAACGGTGTGATGGTGGTGGATTAGAAGCAGACAGGAATGACAGCCTCGCTCCGTGGGTTGTCTGAGGATACGTTAACTGGTTAGCACACTTGCAGGTGTGTTGTCAAATCTGGCAGTCTAAAATAGATTGTGTTTCTTGTCATTTCTTGTCTTAGGTTCAGTTGGACAAACAAAGTGCCTGATCTTTGAGAAACATTCCTGAATATTCCAACATGATGTGTAACACCATCTATATGCAATTGTTAATGCAGATGATACACACTCATTCAAACCGATGCTATACTTCATTGCATCTGCCTCTTAAAACACGTTCCAGTCGGCATACTCCTGCAATCCCGTAGTGCTGACATAGCTCCTTCTGGCCATACTCTTATCCGTTCTGGCTCATTTCAGTGGCGGTCTGTATGCTGGTATTAGCATAAGAAAGATGTGGTCACAGAAGCCCAGGGGAGGCGGCATGCTGCCCTGTATGTGTCTGCATGCAAATCCAGGATGTTGTTATTCAGCCATGTTTCAATTAAAATAAAGACACAGCATGTGTTCATCTCCCTCGGAGCTGACTCCTGCAGCTTGTGGTGGCCCAGTTTATTTGACAAAGAATGGACATTGCATAAGAGAATCAATGGTAGAGCTGGACTAATGGGTTCATCTTTAGCTTATCTTGGATTGTGGCCCTCTTTGCCCTTTTCTGTTCACTCTGGCGTGACTTGCAGCACTTCAGGGCGATTCAGAGTTTCTGAAAATTTACAGTCTTCATATTGAATCAGACAATCATAAACAAACAACATTTAACACACTGAAACATTTGTGAAATGCAGTTGTTGTTGTTTTTTTGTTGTTTTTTTTTTTTTTTGTCTGAGCCCATGACCTTGAGTTCTATTCAATGTGAACACATTTGATGGAGAAACAAATATTTCTATTGTACTAGCAAATCACATACATGTAAAACGGAATAGAATATTCACAGAATCACCTCATTCAGAGATGGTGTTCATGAACACAAGCGCGTCTGCAATATCACAAACAACGCTGGATGCACAAAATGCTTTTAATGCAGCCAAATGTGTATCAGAAAAAGAAACACTAAGTTCCTCAGAAACAGTTTGAGGAAATGAGCTAAATGAAAGTTTGTGCAGTGTTTTTGGATAATTGAATCAGAGCCCAGATGAGGGGGAGGAGTCACCGGCGAGCAGAACGGCCCGACGCGACTCACTGCTCTGGGTAATGGTGTTTTCTTTTGCTGGGAAATGAAATATAAGGCCATTAAAGAAACACACTCAGAAGGATGTGTCAACAGATCCGCAGCGGATGTCAGTGCAGAATGAACGTGGAGCCATTTTTACAGATCGAGCGACGGAAATCAGACAAGCATCTGTCAAACGCTTGCAGAGGAGCACACACGTACACACACACACCGCCGCAGGCTATAGATGGACAGAATCACTTTAGAGCGATATTGAAAAGCAGGACTGCCTTTCAATAAACCATTCATGACCCGTTCATGACCTGGATTAGCAAAACCATGCAGACAGACAGGTGTAGAGACCGATGTTGAGTTGGTCGGGGTTTCATTGAATGTGTGTGTTTTGTGTTCAGTACATCAATTCTGGCCGCAAGTTCTGGGCTGGACCCGAGGATTTCAACCTCTAAAAAAATCTCTTTATCTTTCTGACACACACAAACACTGCACAAGGTCCACCTAATTAATTTTACTGATTGCTGGCCAGCCTGTGTGTGTTGACTCGATTCTCTCTCTCTCTCTCTCTCTCTCTCTCTCTCTCTCACACACACACACACACACACACACACACATCCAACAGAAATACAACACTGAAAGCTTCTGTTTATTGACATCATGGCACACCAGTCATTTAAAAGCACTTTAGCCACAGTGTGTGTGTGTGTGTGTGTGTGTGTGTTGAGAGGACAGCCCTTGCCATAGGCATCTGGCTTTCATGACACACTTTTTCACTGTGATCAGTTTGTCTTTATTACTGGTGCTGTTAAATCAAGCATTATAGTAATATTGCTCAGTGGTGGACAGTAACAGAGTAGCTTTGCTTCATTACTGTACTTAAATACATTTTTCAAGTATCTGTACTGTATTGGAGTAGTATTTTGAGTAACTTTGACTTCATTAGATCCCAAAGCATAAGATCGTACTTTTTACTTTAATACATTTCATAAAATATATCGTTACTCCGTATAATATATCATCTGCTCCGAGACGCAAAAGCGGTGTCTGATTCAAGAACGAACTGATTCTTTTCAATTAACCTTTTATATTGGTTCGCATATCGTACCAAATGATTCAGTCACGAACTGGAATGATCCGATTGCAGCTGTTCTCGAGTCAAATGAACCGTTCAGTGCGAGTCTCCAGTGAGCTGAATTCACACGTCAGAACCGGGAGAACTGCTGAACGCGCGCGACTGACGCTGCCAAAAGTTGTGAACTAAATCTGCTGTAAAAGGTTATCTATTTAAGCCTACTGCAATGCTTCAATGCAGACAACATCAGTGTGTCTATGTTTTAGATAAAAAAAGAAACATTAAAATAACACAGACTAACCGCTGACTTAACGATAACGGTTTTATTCAAATGCTATGCATTTAGCCCTATGTGATGTCTGTTTTTAAATTTTTTATCAACTGTATACATTTTATTATTGTTTGAATTAACTAGCCGAGTAGACAGATATGTTGGTTTATTCAAAACCATACTGAAAATAAGTAAATATTGTTAGCTGATGCTAACTGTCTAGCTTACAAGGTTGCTGGTGCTAAGTTGAGGTAATTTTTAGATATAAAGTCCAAATATTTGTATTCATCCACCTAGATCGATTACATCGGAGGGAAACAAAGGATGTGATGTTCATCACGGTAGCTTATATATATATTTATTATATAAAATTTGTACGTTTTTACTTAAGTACATAAAAAAAATCAAATACTTTTGTACATTCAAGTTAAATTGAAAAAGGAGTACTTTTACATTTACTGGAGTAATATTTTATTAAACGCATCTGTACTTTTACTCAAGTTCTGGATTTGTGTTATTTGTAAACCACTGATGTTCCTCATAGTTAGTGATGTGCTCAAATCTCTAATAATGAACACTTAATTATAAACTTTGGCACTAGGTGCTGAAGTGGGACAGAGCAGGAATAATTTACGAAATACTGAATTTTTGCCTAAGGGCTATTTATTTATACAACTGTAATTGCAACGTAAATGCATTTCTGAGCAGTATTAAACAATTTGTGTGTATTTTACTAAATGCCACTTCACATGCAGCTTCTGTGCCACCTTTAGTGTGTAAATGAAGCTTTAATCTTAAGGTTGCAACTCATCATGCAGTGTTTGTGACTAATGTTGTTGCAGTTAATTAAAACTATTCAAATCATTTTAAAATAAAATAAAATTATTAGAACATAAAACACAAATGACTACCGTTGACTTGAAAATTAACTCAATATGAATTATATTACACTAACACTAATATGTGGGACAGACATGAATAACAACAATTTCTCTAAAGATATTGGTTCATGTTCTTCAGAACTGCGTGAAGCATGAAGAAAGTGAAGCCTGAAGGAAGTCATGTTATGATGGTGGGTAAATGATGTGAGAATTTTTAATTTTGGGAGATCTACTCCTCGGGTGTGTTTAGGAACGATTTGAATCAAATGAAAAAGTGGGAACAACAATATGACATAAAAGAAAGCAATACTTTAAATAACTAAATTTCCCAAGTAAAATGATCCCAACAAACAGTTCTTCCTCCAGCTGATCAGCAGTGAGAACAGATTTAGAATTCTCCTCTACATCTGAGCTGGTGTGTGTGCCAGACATCCACCTGGCCACCGCACTGTCGCACCTGAGCACGCGTGTGTGTGTGTGTGTGTGTGTGCGTGTGTTGGCACAGCACACACTGTGGGAAAGCACCAATCTGAGTCAGTGTGGTGATATCACAGATGTTTGACTCTGACAAAATATTGAAATTAATAAAGAAACAAAATTTTTCTGTCTAGTCCACACCATAGACATCTGCAGCACAGATGTGGAAATATGTGATATTAACGAGATATGAGAGTGGGCAACAAACCTGGTGCAAAGACGGTGTGTGTGTGTGTGTGTGTGTTTGGCTTGACCATCAAAGTAATATGGAGCATAAAAAGTACAAGCATAAAAGTGGTAATGGTTGACTAGTCATCCAAAAACCGACCAATCAACTAGCCAGCTCTGGTTAGAGTCGTTAAAATAATCTTGTTTTTCTTAGAATTATGTAGTTTATCTTGCTATTCAAGTCTATTGCTGTTTTTAAATGTCCCGCCCCAAGTGATGTGTTGATTAAACATGGCAGATCAGAGTTGGGTGAACTTAAACCAAGTCTACTCAAAGAAGGCCTTCTGTAAGCCTGATAAGTTGAATACACATTCAGGCAAAGCCTTGCACATTCCAACTGACAAGAGTCCAGGAAGCTTGAGCCAAATGCAAAGGCTCTGAAATATATTTCTTGTTTTTCAGTCTCATCTTTGGATAAGCCATGTTTTCGGTTCAAATATTCTGAATCTTCAAAAAAATGTGTTTACTTTTTGGCATATCCAACTCAATTTAGGTCTGAACATCAAAAACACATTTGGTATGATTTTTACAAACCGACGGAAACCATATGCGCAAGCAGCTAATGGGAATGCATCAGATTACAAATAGCATCTTTAGTCTCATTTTAGTTTATTGATTGAACTACATAGTATTTGTTATATTGAACACTGAAGGAAACAGACCATGAATAAATTTTTACTTGCTGCATGACATTCGGGGGCTCGTCCGGGATGAGATCCCGGTCATCTGTTCATAAAAGTGAACCTGATGTGCTGCTGAAGAATGACTCTTTCTTACTTTGTGTTTGAGCATATTTGTGTGTTTTTTTAGACTTCATTCTGAAATTTTCTTGAAACTGACCTGATTTTGACTGATGAAATCAGTCCGTTTGGGCTTCTGTTGTTCATTTAAATGAGTTCTGATTGCAGTCAGATGTAATTACACCTAACAACATCTTTAACACTCAACTCTGGGCTACAGAGCTGGACCCCCGCAGCTCGACCGACCCTCACCGATAAGAAGAAACTCACAGCGGAAATGTGTGTTTGCTTCATGTTTGTTTGCTGAATCTGCGCAAAATATGGAGGAATCATTTTACAATCACAAATAATATTTAATCTTTGAGAAATGCTTGTTGAACGTTTAAAAGAGAGCAGTACAAGAACGGGAAGAAAACAAACAGACAGAACAATATTTCTAGATAAGTGTAAAAGGCTGAGAGACAGAGAGGTCTTTTTGTTTTTGTTTACACAAGTTGGATAGTTAATTACCATTCACATATTAACATTGTTACTGAAAAGTAGTCTCTTCTCACCAAGGCTGCATTTATTAGATCAAAATTGTCTGAAAAGAGTATTATTACAAATAGATTTTTTCTATTGTAATACATGTTAAAATGTAATTTATTCCTGTGGTAGCAAAGCTTCTTCTTCAAAAATCTTTTGAATGTTATTATATTCTAATATTAACTATAACATTTTCATTCTATTTAACATTGTTGTAAAAAAATTATGAAAGAAATATGTATAGTTGTTACCTATTTATTTATTTATTTTCTTAAACATTACATTTTAAATGTATATTGAAGAAATGTTAAATTTACGTATAGTAGTGTATTTGAAAATTCTGGTAAGAGGATTGTAAAAATTATAGACAACTGCTAAAATATTTAGTTTGACCTCCTAATATCGGCGATCAACTTTTCTGCAGCAGCTCCTTTCACTGACCCGTCTTGATAATAAATGAATTCTCCAGAAGAAGGGCTTGAGCGGTCGAGACGCTCTGCATCAGAGCTCAGAGACGCTCTGGACGGTCCCGAGGTCAGAGCAGCATCAAGCAGTCAGACGCTCGGTCAGGTCAGTGGACTTCTGCTCTCCATTCCTGCTCTCAGACAAAGCGCCGCTTTACACTGTGGCTTATTTCTGTGTTTTTCTGAATTCTATTCATCTTGTGTCTTATCTCTCGCTCCAGGCCCATGAGAGAGAAGCAAACACAGCCTCCGTGGCCAAAAGAGCCTGATAAAGTTGACAGATCAGCTCTCCCGATAGCCTGTCAATCTTCTAAACCAGCCGGATTAATCTGATAATCCTGCTGTGAGAGATTAGCTGGCATCGAGTTTTATACCAGTGTCACTCTGGATTAAAGGGCCATGACGCCTGTGTCAGGTTAGAAGACTCACAGTCCAATCGAAAAGATCTGGGAAACCAGAGAGGACCTGAATGAAGACTGAAGACATCAGATGACACAAACGCATGAGATCTAACACAGAAACCAACCAAACTCACACATAAACTAGTAAACGTGAGTAATGTTTGAGAGCGCCTGTTCAAAATCTTTTTAATGCTTCTTTTATTACATTGTCTTTTTTTATTATTTATATATTTTTTGTTCTACTCCGTCTGCTGCTAAACGGCAGCTGCTTTGGCAGTGTAAATGCTGAGTTATTTGTCATGCTAATATAGCATGTTAAAATGATATAATCTGCTGTTAGGGGAAAAACTAGAGTTTCACAGAGTTTTAAAATTGGCACATTGCTGAACAATTGCTATAGAGAGCCATAATTATACTCACAAGACAATGGGATTGTATTTATTATTTTTTAATAAGCAGCACTTCTAGATGAAACTGGACCACAGTTTCATCTTGTGTACAGAGCCAGCCCACACACACACACACGCACACACACGCACACACACACACACACACCAGTTCACAGTGTTTCATTGTGCTGTTTATGTTGAAATTCTCATATCAGAAGTTGTGTGTGTGTTAGCATTGAAGCTATCTAAACTAGAGAAGTAAACATTAAATGTGCCAGTGAATGCAAAAATCACTTTCATGAGGTGTTTGAACACAGTTGTGTGGCTGCAGTGTGTGAAAACAACCAGTCTATAATGATACAAATCTTTAGACTCATTGTTTTATAATCCAAATAAATCATAAACCATCTCCACAGAGCAGTTCAGCTTTCCCACTACTATGACATCATACTCTGGAAAGTCCCGCCCATTTGTGACGCTCTCTGCTCTATTAGCATACACACAGTCCTGAGTGAGAAGCAGCGGTCCATCATTACTGTTCTCTGCTGCTGGAGGTACAGCGCCAAAGAGACATTACAAGAGTTGTGTGTTGGGATGCTCCAACGAACACAGGAGTCTCCATAGACCACTGAGGACACGTGGATAACTTTCAGTTTGAATGGAAATGTCCCGAAAAAATAAAAAATAAAATTAAAAGTCCTTTATATTTGTGCTACCGTTTTACACCGGACTGCCTCACAAACGAGGTTCAGTTCCACGCTGGAGTTGTGCGAAGATAGCTTCTGAAAGAGGGATCGAAACCAACGCTCTGTGCACAAACATCCAGATTCCAGACAAAGTAAACATGACGTGTTTTGGCTTCGTGTTAGGGTTGTACCCTAAAAGTGGCAAATTCAACAAGCTATAAAAAAATGATCTGTTGAGTATTTTGAGATTAAACTTCACATGCACTCTCTGGTGACATCAGAGAACAATTTAAAATATTATATCATTGCATTCTATGGCACCTGTAAAACATCTTTCTGGAGAAAAATCTCAGTGGGTTGTTATTATTATTATTATTATTTTTTTTAATCACATCAAATCTTCTCTTGAAACTGAGGTTCCCTTAATATCACACAGACTAGCAAGTAGCAAATCGCGGCTCATGGCTGTGACGTAAACAGAGTTATGAGCTACTTTAGCAGGAACGTTTAGACAGCAAAGAAGAATGCTTAAGTGTACTGAATGTGCTCTTGTCATGCATTTCAAATCTTTTTAAAGAATCTCTTTAAATATTTTTTAAACTGTACTTGCAGATCATGTAATATGAATGAAATAAAAGGCCACTTACAGTAAGTGACTTAAAGAGAGACACTTATCACAGTGTTTCTAAACACACTTAAGTACACTTAAAAAAAAGTGATCATAATATTGGCAAATTAAATATTGTATGTGCTTGTATTTGTTTGCAGTACACAAGCCACGAACGGTTAAGACAGCTGACTCCACTACATGACCCTCTCTCTCTCAAACACTTGAGTGCCCAAAACTCTGCATTTGAACATTCAGTGGCAAATACTTAAACTAATAACAAAACATATTTCCAGTAGCTGATTCAGAAGCGGCAGATTGTCATAGCAAAGTCAGAATGACCTCCTCTCCTCGGTTCACGAAACGGTTGTCCATAAAATGCGTTGCTGTTCTGTTGTAAGTAATCTTAAAGATTCCTATAATGCATCTACTATCGGAAGAACTAATACAGTATTTTTTCTTTCTCCTAGATACACACACATCTCGCTGACATGACTGCTTCAACACTAACTGTGTTACTGAAACTACACCACCTTTCTTTGCGTCAACATTTGGGCAGCATTACACAAATATTTCCACTCAGTGATGTAGAGATGTGGGGGCGTGTTTAAACGAGCTGTTTCAGGAGGCGTGGCAGAGTCTTAACTTTTATAAAGAATATATATTTGGATTTGAGACTTTAGTCTTTGCAACTTCACAGATCTTCTTTAATTTATATTAAAAGTCTCACACTTATTATCACAAGGGGAGAGAAGAGAAGAAGAGATCTGCGAGTCATAAAAGACTCTCACTAGATCAATAGCAACACAAGTGTTTGTCTGCAGGCATGAAGACGGCCGTCACAGATTAGAATAATTCACACACACACACACACACACACACACACACAGCAATGAATGAGTCTCCTGGGGCCCCGGGGACTCCTGAGCGCTGGACTGCATTGATTAAGCATTAAGATGATCAACCCATCGGGGCTGCCATCGATCTGCTTCTTAAATAGACAGATACGAGCATCACGAGACCCCGAGGACTAACAGACCGTCCCGACCAATAAAAACATGAACCCACAGATGCAAATCATGAGAGTTGACATGTATTTGATGGTTAGGTTTCACTAAATAATGCCTAAAATGTCAAAATTAGTGCTGGATATTGACACAAATTTCACAATTTGATATTGATTCACAAGCTTCAGTACAGCAAATGAATATTCTATGAAGAAATATATAAATCTAAATCTTTCCCGTCTAATGCTGTAAACTACACAAACCCTGTCAGATGGTGCATTACTGTATTAAAATGATTCATAAACAAGCATTTAAATTACACAAGGATGATTTTATAAATAAAAATATTAGATAATAAAAGAAGTAATTATTATACAAAAATAAAAATGTAAAAGTTAATTAAGAATAACTCTGTTTCTGCTCATTTAAGAGTGGAAATCATAATCTGTTTTAAAGCAGATTTTGACAGACAGGTTAAGTAAAATATAATGAATAAGCAACAGTTCATATATTTAACAAAATACTCTTTTCTAGAATCCATTTTTCTAACTTATTCAGTTCACACCTTCTGTCATGCTTTCATTTCATAAATCATATTAGAAAAGACATCATTGGATCGCTGAGATTTTGTTTCATATCAAAATTAAGAGAGCACAAAGATTATTGTGATTCATCAGATTAAAGGCATGCTAATTGTTAAGGTTTACACACACATCAGCTAAAACAGCGGTAGCTGAACAACACTCAAATAGCAAAGGAAAGCCTCCAACATGAAGGAACACAAAGTAACTGTGCATTTATGATCTTATGACTCTATTATTGTGTCGTGTTTGCTGGCAGTGCTCAAAATGACAATATATGCAGTTGTACTGATTAAATTTGCATGTCAAATGTGGGCGACGTTTACAAAGTAAGTAACACTCATGGATGTCAAACCCTTCTGTTGGCATTGTCCTCTGTGTTCAGTCTGTTCCAGCTTTAACTCAATCCAGCACGCAGACACTAAACCACGGCCTGTGCACACACACTAATTGCCAAGGTCTTTCAGATCAATCAGCATCGATCTCACACTTCTCTGCTATTACTTGAGCTGAAAGAGTGAAACAAGCTCTAGAGGAATGGAAAACTCAGCTCCGCTGGTGTGACCTCTGACCCCGCAGCATCCTTTCTGCTGATGCTGGCGGTTTCTTTATTCTGACTGGTCGTGACAATCGAATGCATTCGTATAAGCAGCACTAAACTGCAGTTCATCATAAACTCCACACTCACATAACACAATCATTTACACTCAAATCACAATGTCATGTCCAAGATCAGGATTAATGAGCATATCACACAAGAACGAGTGATCCTGAACCTGTCAGCTTTATTTTGTGAAAGTGATCATCTGAAAAAAAAAAAATTCATAGCTTGTCTCTTTTTGGGAAATGGTTCAATTAAAAAATATATGTATCTCAATAAAAGTAATGATTAAAGAATTAATTCTGTTACAAGCCACTTTGATGTAGTATTTTTATCATTATCTTTTTTTTCCTTTTTTTTTTTTAAGGCCAGCATCGGATTCATCCAAATCTGTCAAGCGAACCCATTTATTTCCCATGTCTTCCAGCCATGTTCACACTTAATATCTCATCTGTCTCTCTCTCTTTTTCCCCAAATGCCACAAGCAATGATAAGAGATCCAGAGTACTTTACTTTTCCTCCTTCAGCCACACACACACACACACACACACACACACACTTCTGAAAAAGGAAAACAGTAGAACGTCCTTATTTCTGCAGAGTTTTTATTTCCTATGTTTAATAATAAAAGAGACCTCTAACACTAGCTTGCTCGATTCAAGTCTTCAGTGAAAAGACATTCAGAGTTTTTCACCAAGACATCCTCTCAAAAACATTCCACTTCTTATGGTATATTCACACCAAACGTGAATGTAATTATTTACGCGAGTAGATTACATACAAAGTCAATGCAAATTCGAGGCAAATTCGCACCTGGTGATGTGAATGACGCGAAATGCACGACATGTTTGATTCAAACGTGAGATATTCGCCTCTTTCGCTTAAGTTATAAAATGTTTACTTTAGTGGAAAACTAGCCTGATGTGTTCTTTATGGATTACATGATTATATATTATTCACACAAATAAAATGTTCATTTCTAAATGCCTACTGAATTTCAAAGCATTTAGCTTATACTATAGTGACAAATGTTGTGTAAGTACAATAAGATCTTATTATTAATGTGTGATACCACTTCACCGAGTTGTGTGCACCTCTGTATGGTGCTGTGAACCCATAAAAGCTCTCCGGCATTTTTGGGTCATCCACAACAGGTACAAAGCACTGATCGTATTTATCCTCACCATGGTTAAACTCACGTGATGTTTTTTTTTTTGTGTACTCGCGCAAATAAAAACAGTGTGAGTGATGCGAAAAACATCCTATTCGCTTCGCGTTTGGGGTAAACACAACATTAGAGGCCTTTCCAAATTCAAAAGGTTATTTCACGTTAAATCACGTTAAAAAGTGTGCAGTTACTTTGTATACTTAGTTTTTTACGTGTACAAAATACATTCAGTGCACATGGCATAAATTTCATCATCACCATGCACATAATATCTGATTTTTCTAACCACGCATACAATGTATGTTCAGCTCGCATATGCATCTTGAATTGGTTTGTCCACAAGGTGGCGATACTGACCTGACAGTGAATCAACAACAACACGCTACGATATGCACTATGCAACAATAATCGACGGTCACATTGATGACCACTTGCATGAGACAATTCAGAGATTTGCGTGAATTTAGTCTAAAATAGCGCAAATACATTTTTATTGCTCATGACTTACAGAGAAACAGCACAAACCCTGGACAAAGATTACACTTTCTAGTGCACATGCGTTAAATGCCAGTGTCCATGCATGCTACGAAATGAGGCATAGTCTGAAAGGCTGTGTGCATACGTTAAGCAAATCTAAGTGCACTTAAGATGCAGTAAGCCATTTCTGAGAACCACTGTTGAAAGGGGATCGGATCGAGCACCAAAACACACTTGTAACCAATCAGCAGCAAGGGGTGTGTCCACTTGTGATGAGGCAGGTGCATGTTGGTGAATAGTGGAGCTATTAAGAGTGGGGTGTGATCCATTTGGGAGAGAGATGTTTGTTTTGCTGATTTCAAATATCAACAGCGTTTCTCAGAAATCACTCATTGCACTTTTAAGTTGACAATTTGAAATGACTACAAACACATTTTGATCGCTCATAACTTTAAGAGAAATAGCACTGCCAAGAATGAAACTTAGTTAGTGTTGGGCTGTACACTTATGATAATGTTTGCATAATTAAAGAGTTTGTTGGTCTTAAGTGAGACTAGTTTCTCTCTAGTTCCCCATTTCCATAATATGCCAGTGTTTGATTAATCTTAATGAGTGTTTGACGAATTACAATGCCAGAACAAGAAGGAAAGCTCATTTTTCGGGATTGGTTTTGGTCCGACGGCGAGTCATTGTTTGGAGCTGATTTGAGGGAGGCCGAGGGTTGTGGATTTGATGAGGAAATGTTAATATCTACTATTGAGACGAGATAAGATCTTCATTAGACTTAGCGCTAGCGCGAGGGAGGTCTTATCGGTGTGTGAGGGGAGCGCGGGAGGAGCGACGGCGAGATTAGAGGAGAAGGCTGGCTTACACTTCACCGTCAGTCCTGAGGCTTTGTGATGGGGTCAACTTAATTTTGTTTCTCTGATATTAAAAAACCTTTCTGAGATAAAGAGTTACTCTTTATTAGCTGCGGAGGGAAGCGGGCGGGAGGACGGAGAGTAACTCGCTGTTCTCCAGGAATGTGGATACACTTCTCTACAGAATCATTTCAATCACCCCAGAATCATTCATCAAAATGCTTGCTTTTTATTGATTTATTGATTTCCAGCATCGTTCAGTCCTGCTCTATAGTCACCAGCCTTATAATAAGAAAAGATCAAGAAGTGACGTTTACTGAAAAATACAGATCTCTTCAGAAATAAAGCAAAAAAGAAAACACCATTTTCTATCAAACTGCCTGTCACGTTTTAAAAACCTGCCTTATGATTTGAAGTCCAACACATGGCGCTCATTAAAAGCCACACTTTCCTGAGTCAATCAAGACACATCTCTGCACAAGCTCTTCCCTCTTCAGTTAAAGCAGACGGAAATGAACAAGACCTCCATTAAAGCCTCAAATCACTTCATACAGAATAACACACACTCAAAGACTTTCATATCCAGCTGAGCAAATTGCTCTTGAATGACGTACTGAATGAGATTATTAAAACATTTGATATTTTCAACAAGGTAAAATGATTTGGGCCTTGTTCTTATCCAGCAGGAAGTTTCCCAGAACCGAGACACTTCCCAGGACTCTTTGAGTTTCTCTCAATAAACCTGCAGCTCGTCTCAAACTCATCGCATGTTCCAGTTCATCATCTCATGTCTCATTATCGATCAGCGCTCTGATGTTACGAGCTACAGAGATCGGTGGATTACATGATGAAAACTGTAGTTAATAATCTAGGTTACTCATTTTGGGTAAATTTGCAGAAACATTCAGGGCACAGTGACTTATTTTCAGTGCTGGGCTGTGACTTTTATTTTATTTTAATCCTAGATATTGGATCACTACACTATATTCCTCAGAAACTACGAGGTAAGATTGCTGTTTTTGATGCAACTAAACTGACAGCTTCACTGTTTGTAGAGAGACGCACAGAAGCAGGTAATTCACAATAGCCGTGCATTATCCTGTACTTCAACATTACATTAGTGAGCTGATAGTGAATTAATAATGAGTTGATATCAAGCTAATAACTAATTCAATCACAAACATGTCAAGGCAGGTTTTGGCAGGAAATCGAGCATGGCCCTGCGTCATTACATCACGTCTGTAAACATAAAGAAGTTTTCCTGGCTAAAATAAAATAACTTCTTAATATGAATATGAATTAGAGATTAGACTGTACAGAAATGTAATTCTACATGCTTATACACACTATACTCTTAGTCACGCAATGCTGATGTAGTTAACATTAATAATTTGAGACTAAAGTATAACAGGGTTTGATGTGCTATGAGCTAATCGATCGTTAGATTAAATCACCATTGCTAGCATGATTTATTGTAATGCTTTTTTCCTCAGTTAGTCGGAACATGGACATAATTATAATCCATATTACATTTAATCAGTAACTACCCAGAACTGATCTTATTATATATTCAAAATAATCATAAACCACTTAATGAAGAGAGTTGTTTGAGGACCAAAAAACAAGACAAAAAAAAAGGCTAAAAGATTGATGGACTTGATGAACGAATGTTTGTTGCAAGAATGTGGTGCGATACACATTCGATATGAATGCTACACATGAAACATGGAAACAGGGAGATATGATGAGAAAAATAAAGAAACCTTAGATCCCTTTAAACTGTGGTTGAGGTTAAACACAGATCAATGTCGTCCTCAGACGAGAAACTTCTCCACAAACACAAGAGCAGTGAAGACGTGGATCCAGAAGTAGGTCTCAGTTTAGTGAACTCTGAGCGGAGGAAGATTGTTTTCTTAATTAAAGATGGATTGTGAGTCCCGCAGGACACATTCAGGTGCGGAAGCTTGACCTGTTTTCATCTGAAGATGAGTTTAATGTGTGCACATCTGTTTGTGCTGTCGAGCTTTCCTTCTGTCATTCCTCACTCGTCTGTAACCGTTTGGTTAAACGCGAGTGCTGCTTTAAACTCTCTTAAAGGCATAGTTCAGCCAAAAAGGGAAATCCAGCCATTATTAAGCCATTTTTACTCTTTATGTTGTTTTCATAAAAACTTCAGTCCATACAACTGTCAAGCTCAAAAAAAAGATTAAATTAAATAACATTATAAACCTGTGACAATTTATATTATGTATATACCATTATAGTAATTATTAATATTTTTTATTGGCTTTTATTTTTACATTTTCAGTCTTTTTTGAAAAACTAATTCTTATAATATTGATGTATTTCTTTATATCGCAGCATCTCCTCATCCGTCCCAGGATCGTGGTTTGGCTCTGATCAGTAAATCCATCCGAGCAAGAATAGTGCCACAGTCTCCTCCTGGTGTTAAAGCCCATCTCAAAGACTTCATTTAGTCTGAGAGTTTATTTGTGTGTTTGTGAAGTATGCCGTACCTGCACATCTGATTCTTCATGTGTATGTGTGGACACACAGAAGGCTCATGAAGTTGTGTAATGAGTTACTCAGTGCTGCGCTGTGATAATGAAGATAATTAACTCCAGAGAGCCGCGTCTGGACCGCTGACTTGGCTTTTTAAGGGAAATGAAGAGAATTCAATTATCTGAGTTTTCCGAATCGTGACTGCAGAAATAATTATCTCTCATGTTTTTGTGCGTATGTTAATTAGACCTTTAGAGTCAATAGGAGAACGATGTTGAGACACGGATCTGGTAAAGAGAATAGGGTAACGACTAAACAAGTACAGCGAAGGAATCTGAGGCCGCAGACGCAGGATCTGGAGAATCTGTGGAGCCGGAGGAGCTCAGATCTCAATGTCACCTGATCTCACTACTGCTGCCAGACTCTTCTGAGCCAATCACACGAGCTCTGAGCGTCATGTGACCAACGGCACTCTCAAACACCTACAGTACAATAATGAAACACAGCCTAGAAACTACAGTGGAACGCACTGATACATAGACACACTATTATATTTCAAATAAAGTCAAAATGTCATATTCATCAAATAATCCTGAAAAAAACAACAACAAAAGAAATATGAACAGAAATCATAAAATAAAATTAACAAGAACTGAAAAAATAAATAAATAAATATATATATATATATATATATATTTTTTATTTAGTTTAAGTTGAAATACTAAAATAACTAAAACTAAAGAAAGAAATTGAAAACTAAAAGTTCATTAAAAACTACACATTTAAAAACCTACAAATATTATAAACAAAAATTCTAAAAACTTAATCTAAACTTATTAACTAATACAAATAATAATATCTACTTCAAAATATTAGCAGTAATTAGTATGTAAATGGGGATACAATAATAATAACGGGACTGAAGTAATTGTTGGTGAAAAAAAAAAACCTAATAAAAACTAGCACATGATTTCTCCGTTTCTAGCACAGAAGACAGGCGTGACAGAAACGCTGATGACTGTCTCTACGCTCACTCATTGTTTCTGGAAGTGTTCCTGTGGCTCAGTGGTAGAGCATTGGGTTAGCTGTGTGAAAGGTTCGGGTTCAATTCTCATGGGAACAAACATACTGGTAAAAAATTAAATTAAAATGAATAGCCTGAATGCACTGTAAGTCACTGGATAAAAGCGTCTGCTAAATGTAAATTCAGTTTAATAACAGTAATGTACTCAGGGTTGCCAGATCTGCATAACTAAACAAGCCCGGTTGAGTTCTTGAGGAAATCAGCTGAAAATAGCTCTGAAACAACGAAAGCAATGATTTCACTCGAACCAGCGAACTACAACAACAACAGAATAAAAGTAGTCCAGTTCCGCTGGAAAACTGTGGACTTGGCAACACTGAAAATACTACACAATATATTCCTGTGTGTGTGTGTGTGTGTGTGTGTGTGTGGAGCAGATCTGCTGAGGTAATGAATGCATGTGATCTCTAGAACATCTGCACAAGGACAGCACCTTACAGAGACGACAGAGACGTCTTCAGAAACATCAGTGTGTGTGTGAACACAAGTCACCAAACCAAACACACACACACACACACACACACACAGGGCTCACTCGCCCATCACAGATTCATCTTCATCTTCATCTGTCCCTACTGTCATCACAACCAAACCAGACTCAAACTCTGCTTCATACGTGTGTGTGTGTGTGTGTGTGTGTGTGTCTGTGTATGTGTGTGTGTGTGTGTGTCTGTGTGTGTGTGTGTGTGTGTGTGAGGGAGACGGAGAGTGTGTGTTCATCTTACTTTGAGCTTGCAGGAACCAGATCAGTGGAACATTTTCCCTCCAGAGACCTGCACAGACACACAGACAGCCGTATGAGACACTGAACACAGTCAGTCATCCAGAGTCTGTCTGTGTCATTCACTGGCATTCAGGAGTTTAAGATGATATATATATCTTTAATGTTTCTGAACGAGTCTCTTCTCAACAAGGCTGCATTTATTTGATCGTAGATACAGTGAACCAGTAAAATATTACAATGTAAATCATCTGTTTTCTGTGTGAATCTGTGTTAAAGTGTAATGTATTTCTGTGATGCTCCGCTGTATTTTCAGCATCATTCCTCCAGTCTTCAGTGTCACATGATCTTCAGAAATCAGAATAATATGATGATTTACTGCTCAAGAAACATTTCTGATTATTATCAGTGTTGAACACAGTTGTGCTGCACAATATTTCTGTGGAAACTGTGATTCGTTTTATTTTGACAGATGAATAGGAAGTTCAGAAGAACATCATTTATTTGAAACAGAAATCTTTTGGAGCATTATAAATGTCTTTACTGACACATTTGATCAGTTTAATCCGTTGTTCACTGATCTCTCGTCACACGAACACACTCATGATTCAAAACAATGACACTCTTGATTTTGAAATCAACTATTTCTTCACTGATATAGCACTTATGCAATTGTTATGATATTTCATCTGTATCTTGTAAGAATAAAATATGCATAATGAAAACTCATGTGAATTTAATTTGGCAGCAGTTGTATTGAAAAGTGACTCTGACATTTTAGGATAATTGTGCCATAACTGTTATTTTTCATTAGAAGTGATGATTCTACGCTTGGAGGAACACAAAATGTGATCGTCAAACCTCAAAACGTGTAAACTTAGGATTAATCCGTTTCAGACTGGATAGAAGTGACACCGTCAGATTTCTGTGTGTGTGTGTGTGTGTGTGTGTCCTCTTAAAACACATGATCCACGTCATCAACATCATCATCAAGATTGTGGGTTTAAGGCGATTAAAACTCTCACATCTCTTACTTCAGTTTCTGGATGATTGAGCTTTCACGTCTCATATCAGATATCCACTAACATCAGACGCTGCTGTGGTGTTTTAAGATGTCCATTTTGGGCCCATGATATTAGTTAAACATAAACATGCTGAAGATGCATGCTGAAATAAATACACTTACACAAAATCAAACACAATGCATGGAGATGTTTCTGATAAAAATCCTCTTTGGTGGAATCTGGAACATTGTTCAGGTTCACCTTGCAGAATAATTTGGAAAAACAAGAGAACCATTAAAATTGCTTCTTGTTGTATTTTTTCTTTCTTTCTTTTTAATTAGTATTACAGTTTTAATAAGCTTTTCCACATAACAGATGTTTTTAACACCCAAATGTCACTGTGCTGAATGAATATTCAGGAACAATAAACACGTTTAACTGGGTTTATGTCAAAGGGTCCGAGTGAATTGTTCACATTTACTATAAGCTGAATTTATGGAATGAAGCCAAGTTATTTATATAATTGGTTGTTTGATTCTGGAGGGCTCCAATTCCATTGAAAATAAATACAGATTTAGATTTATTTTTCCTCAGCCAAACACTTTAGTTCCCAACATGGAGAAACCCAAATGTATAAAGTATGGCTGTCAATAAATTGTTTATTTGTGATCATTCACGATTGTCCTGAGTTAACTTGAGATTAATTGCATCTTAATTGAACATTTTTATCTGTTCTAAATGTTCCTTAAATTAACAATTTTCAAGTTTGTAATACTTATTTTATTTTTAAGAAATGAATCAAAAGTCAAAAGTATCAATTACATTGATTTAAACAATTATTATCAATTAATTATTCTATTATTATTTTCCTGGCTTAATTGTTAAAATTTTTATAATGCATTATCTTCTTATTACTCTTTTAGATAAAGCTTAGATTTTGGCTTTGGTCTAAACAGAAACAGCAGATGCTCATTCATTATCTGACAGCAGATGGCGCTGTCTGAACGGCAGAAATACAGTGGGGTTTTATTTTTATTTATTTTTGTGCCCAGAAATTTGCATGATTTCTAATACGATAATACGATAATGATAATGCTACGTACTTTCGAACAAAATCAGACCGAAACAAAGTTTGTTTTGAATTTTTTTCGGCAGTTCGAAACAGCTCACCAAAGCCAACTTTCTGGGGGAGTTTATTTCGGCTCCTAAACACCTTTGAGTTTATATTGGTCCGTGGCGGTTATTCAACGAACATCAGGTAAGAGAGAACAATGTCTCAATAGTCACTAGCAACATGAACACACTGGAGTGTCGAATAGCTGAGCTGGCACACGTATATGTGCGTTAAATGTACGTACACTGTTAACACACAGAAGTCCACTAATACTGTCAAATTAAAAGTCACATTTATATAAGTGGTTCAACCATAATTTTCTGAAGGTGCAAGAATACTTTTTGTGTGCAAATAATAATAATAATAATAATAATAATAATAATAATAATAATAATAATAATAATAATAATGTAAATAAATAACTTCATAAAACAATGTAATCTCTTAGCTTCCTGGAATTCCCTTGGCTTCAGAACCTCTGATGGCACGTGGACTATTTTAATGATGTCTTGACTACCTTTCTGGCCCTGGGCGTGATCGTTCCCTTGCTGTCTCTGCAGGGTCAGAAAGCTCTCAGATTTCATTTAAGATATCTTCATTTGTATTCTGAAGCTGGACTAATGTTTGGAACGACTTGAGGGTGAGTAGTTAATGACAGCATTTTCCTTTTGGGGTGAACTAACCTTTTAAACATATCATTCCATAACAAATACTCTTGTTCAAGTGTGCTTAAGTGCACTAGTTTTGGTTTGCGATGCTGGCGTGTCGTCTGATATGCTGCTGGATCTCTTCATTATTTTGTGTCTGACAGAAGTTCATTTGCAAACAGGAGGCATTTGACTTTCTTTCTCATTTCGGCTTTAATTTGTGCCCCTTCACAGTGAAATTAACCCCTCTTCATTTCCCATCACTGTCAAGAGCGGGGCGCCATGGAAACGGTTACCGTGGCAACAAAGGGAGGCGGCGACCGGCGAGCCTCCTCCTCTGAGCTCTGGATGAGGCTCAGCCATGTTGAATTAGCACTAATTAGGATAATTACACTCAGTCTCTCTCTGCTGGGCAAAATGGCTTCTGTAGAGAGTGCATGAATAAATTAGAGAGCCACGGCGCGCAGGCATTTCACAATCACACGGTATTGATGCCGCTGGCTCCTGACCGAGCAGCCCAGAGTTGTGCGTTTATGTCGGACGGGCGTCACAAATCAGGGCTGTTTTAATGTGTTCTGGGCGACGCTTCCACACTGTGATGTTCCAGAGGAGCTGGAGGAGCTCCAGAGATGCTCTCACAGCTTTGGCAGATGAACACCTTTAGCTGCGAGCTGGATTCGTCCAAATGTTTCCTCTGTGTGTCTGATCCACATCAAGTTTTACAGTCGTTTTATGTTCTTCGCATCATACTGCAGCATATATGATGTGGAAGACTGAGCAGAAGACAGCAATGATGCAACACCTCAACCAGTAAACCCAAATGGACTATTTACTGCCTAAATATTCACTGTAAACGAACACTTAAAACCAAAGCGTGAATATTATTAGCTTAAGATGAAACAAAAGAAGACCCAACATAAACCGAAGAAGTGTGTGTGTGTGTGTGTGTGTGTGTGTGTTTCTTCTGCCTCAGTGCGTCCAGAGATCTTCAGCCAGCGGGAAACACACACACACAGAAAAACATTGACAAAACTGAGCGGCTGTAAACGGAGGAGATCTGGCCATCGCTCCTGACAGAAACAGATATAAACCGTGATAATGATGTTTGGATAAGCAGATTGGATGAGCAGCGAAGGTAAATGTCTTAAAGAACACACACACACACACACACACGCACACACACACACACACACACACAGGGTTTCAGGGCATCAGATGCAAGGAAAGCGAGGAATTAGGGAAGGATTTAATGTGCAGTAAAACACAGCTGAGAGCAAACAGCTTCAGTTTAATCAAGCTGCGCTAATTATCCAAATTATTATTGAACAATAATGTGATTAAGCTGACAGTAACTCTGAAGGGTCCGGTTTCCATCAGACATCAGACATTATGCTCATAATTTCGTTTTGTCTGTGTGTCGACAGCACAGTCTCATGGAAATATGTTCATTATTTTACATTGTGGTGAAAAATGAAGATTATGCTTAATTGCAACTAAAACATATATATATATATATATATATATATATATATATATATATATATATATATATATATATATATATATGTTCCATATTAATGGTGGGCCGTTATCGGCGTTAATGCAAGACTCTTATCGGGCGATAAAAAAATTTAAACATTAAAGCATCCAGAGCATAGACATAATATATGTCTATGATCCAGAGTAGCTGGTCACTCGCGCTCTGTGTTCGGTGCGGAGAGAGAGAGAGAGAGAGAGCCGCGTATCACGGACAGAGACACTGAACCGAGCTCTCTTCTGCGAAGAGAAAGACGTCTCAAAACACTAGAACATCGAATTAGCTTATTTTTGCTCTTGTGCCGACAAATACATACAAAATATGTCAAAATATCCACCTTGGAAATTATGCTCGAAAAAAACTGTCAGTTATTTCTTAAGTGAAAGTAAACAGTTGAGGAAAAACATGGGATGTGTATTATATTGGATGTGTTCATCGTCTCTTAAAGTGACCGTGCCTAATTTAGTGACTGGCTGCTTTAATGTTAATCCAAGAAAATGAAAATCACTCACTGCTCTTGACTACTTTGTAGTTTTAACAGTCAAACCAAAAATTATTCAGACACCAGATATAATTTTTGATATATATATATAGCAAAACTGTAATAATATGAGAAATGTTGAAGGTGTCTGAATAAATGTAGGTTTGATTGTATATTTCATTTTTACATTGAAGACTATCCAGTGCTATTTTACATTTAATTATTTGGTTTCTGTACCTTGACACCTACAAACTTGACAAAAACTTAAACATTGGTGTGAAACAGGTGTAAGGTTGTTTGCACCTTGTGCAATGTGGAATTAGTTTACAGCTTTTTCAAGCAGTTTGTGATGCATTTTGGAAACAAGAGATGAGCCCCTTTTCTAATGCACCACCTATCTTGATAAACCCCTTCTCAAAGACTTAATGTTTGTCAATTTTATTTGGGTAAGACACATATTCTGAATGCCCTCGGCAGAATTCAAATGAGCCATTTTAATATAGATTAATTTCAAGATCACAATGAGATTAATCTAGATTAAAAAAATTAATCTATGCCCACCACTAATATATATACACACACACACCCACACACACACACATACATATATATGTATATATATATATTTTTTTTTCTTTTTATTGTTTTGGCACTGTTGTTCATTCTCTCCCATGTCTTTATCAGACAGTAAAGTGGTCCATTGGTACTTTTTACCTGCTATTTTATAAATACTGCAAATCTGGACATCCTACTGATTTCACTTGTTGCTCTCATATTCAGACTTTGTTACAGTACTTCACTCTTTCGTTTAGTGTCTGGTTAAAAAAGACTGAATAAGAAGCAGCGTGTGCAAAGGTAACGCAGTGATCTAGTGACTTCAGCCGAAGACTCTTCAGGAACGAAGGTTTCACACAATCTGGCTTCTTCAGCTGCTGCAGCTCTCTCTGTACGCCGAGATACGCCTCTGTTTCTCTGAAGACAGAGCTGGACGTTTACCCACAATTCCCAGAGTGACAGTGACGTATCGTCCCAAAAAGCCTCGCATCGATCCGAGTTCGGTCTGTTCGGAGACTAATGCTTCACTGAGAGTGTGGAGGTGAGGTAAACACTTCTCCTTCAGCTCAAACTGTAGATGAAGAAGTAAAGCAGTGCTTTAAGAGCTTCAGACGGACAGACGGATGGACGGAGCGAGTGGAAGCGCTTCTATCAGCTCTTTCTCTCTGTCACAGAGCTCCAGTTCACTCGGGCCAGAACACCTGAAATCTGCCCATTGGTGGAGGCCATTTATCACTTTAATAAGAGGTGTCACGTTTGTAAAGGAGAGAAGCAGCCGGCCGCAAGGACTCTGGCCGTGTTTTCCCGCGACTCAGAGCTGCTATCTGTGCACAATGAGCCTCTAATGGGGTTTGTGTAAAAGCGTTTAGCTCTCAGTGCTGGAGGTGCCCAGAACCGTTTCACTTTGATGACAATAATTCAGGCTTCCAGACGCCTTTGATAAGAGACGGCAACATTACGCCAGGGACTTTGCTGAGTTGAATTTTCCATATCCTGTAATATGTATTCATGAGCTCAAGTTTAGAAGTGAGAGAAATGCTTTTACACAGACACTTCTTTAATAGCAGGTGGATGTCGTGAAGCACATCACTAGCATTCGCTGAGGACCGACCGAGTCTTTGTTTAACAGTGACACTGTAATTCACATACATCAGCTGCTAGTGTACAAGAAAAAAGTTATTGAACAATAGAAGTTCATGTGTGCACGGAAGACTTCTGGTGATGGGAACATGAGCAGGTCAACTGGAGCTTAACTTTTAGCTGCAATATCAAAGCATGTCCAGTGTTTTACAGCATCTTTGAATGTAGAGAAGCTGAATTATGTTAAAATGCTTGCCAAATGTAAACATTTAAATTTTAAAACATAGAAAAGTTAACTTAAAGAAATTACATATTTTAACTGAAATTATGTAAAATAGTTAAAAAAAAATCATTAACTTTAACTTAACGTACTTAAACTAATATATATATATATATATATATATATATATATATATATATATATATGCACTTTAAAAGATAAATAAATATTGAAATAATAATAAAAAATATAAATTAAATTAAAATTAAATATATAAACACAAACTAATTCAAAATATGAATAAAAACTGTAGCAGAATCTTCATGATAGTGAACTAACACTGCTTGGAAGATAAGTATTCATTGATCATATAAACTCATATCAAGTCTTTCATTCTTAGCCCATAGGCACGTCTCTTATTTTAAGTGCAAACTCCACTTAGATTATAAATAATGTCAGTGGATAAGAAAAAGCATCTAAAGTCCTTGCATCCACCCATCCATCCATGTGCCTGTTCTCTGTCTGGAGCTGATCCATCACACTGAACATACGTCTCGTATCAGTCATGCGGCTCTGGTTCTCAGGTGAATGTGTTTGGTGAGCAGTGTATTGAGCAGACGCAGTGTATGGAGGCCGGCCGCAGTCATTTAACTCTCTGTATGAGCGGGACAAATCCAAGATTGCAACAAGGCTTGGTGTGATTATGAAATAATGAAGGGTGTGATATAAATAAACACGTGTGTTTCAGAGCGGCAGGGCAGTGAACATCTATAAGCATGAAATGATCTGAGTCTTTAGCACTCATGAAGCGAGTCAGAGAAGTGGAAGGATGCTCTTACGGCCCGCGAGAATCTTTCACACCAGAGGAAGCTTTGAGGGCCTTTCTATCTCTATAAGTTTATATGATATTGCTGAACCAAAAAGGACACATTATGCAATCAGGTGATATATTATTTATTTATTTATTTTTGTCAAGTAACAATTAACTATTTATCAAATTTAGCCACATGCTAAGATATGCTAGATATGTCAAAATGGGTAAATGAGATGTACTGCTAAAATGTTACTAAATGTTAGCAATAGTGCATGGTGTAAAATATGCTGGTAAAATGCTAAAACAGACTAACAATATGTTAAAACATGTTAGCATTGTGCTAGAAACATGATAAAATTATTAGCATCATAAAAACAACATGACAAAAATGTTAGCAGCATCTAAAAAACTGTGTGCTAAAACATATTAGCAATGTGCAGGAAAACTTAAAGAAAAACATGTTAGAAACCCATAGCATCATGCTAAATAATGTTAGTGTTAAAACAAGAAAATGTGTTGACAACATGTCAAAATGGGTTAACTGTGTTAAAATATGCTAGCCATGTGTTAAAAAATATTTAAAATATAAAATTTGCTATCTTCATGCTAAAACATGTTTACATTGTGCTAGAAACATGACAAAAATATTAGCAGCATGTAAACATGCTACAATGTTAACAATATGCAAACTAACAAATAGCAAACTAACAATGTGCTAAAACATGTTAACATCAAAATATGTTAACAGTGTGTTAAAACATGCTAACAAAATGTCAAAACGTTAACAGTGTGTTAAAAAAGCATTGCTTAGTGTATATATGCTAGTAAACGGCTAAAACATGTTACAGACATCTTAAAATCTGTTAACATTGTTTTAGAAACATAGAAAGTTTTTAAAATGCTGCAATTTTTTTATGTTAGCAATATGCAAGAAAACTTCTAAAACACGTTAGATACCCCTAGCATCATGCTAAATCATGTTAGCAAACCACTAAAACATGCTGGCAACATGTAATAATATATGTTAGTAGTGTTGTTAATGTCATTTGTTAAGAAAGTCTAACTATTAGAGATGTGTTCTGATGTGGTTTCTTTGTGATCTTCTAACTGGGTCTAAGACGGTTTATTGGGGACTGAACTGGTTCAATATGGTTTTTAGGGTTCTCATGAGGTCAGGTGGGGTCTGAAGTGGTTTAATATGCTCAATCTGTTATTTAATTGGTTTAACTTCCTTCATTTGACTTACTTTGTCTGTTTGACAGTAAAACCTTCAAACCGCAAGCTTTCAGAACTGTTTTACACTTTAACGCCAGCCTTTTTCAGTCCAGACTGTATCTGTCGGGTTAAATTTACACGTTAATATCTGACCAATCTCTGTTTAATTAATCTCTAACTTTCTGCCCATGGTTGACAGAGGTGATGTTTTCCTCCAGCTCTCAGAGATGAGCGCAGCAGCAGGAGGACAGTAATCAGGGTCTAGTTTAACCGAAGCGATCAGAGCGAGTGTGAAAGCGCTTCATGAACTGTGTGTGTCGCTCACAGACACTATTAGTGTAATCTGAGGAGTGATGACTGCAGGCCACCCTAAAACACTTCATCTGCCCGACAAGATCTCTCACAAGAGACTACAGCAGTGTGTGTGTGTGTGTGTGTGTGTGTGTGTGTGTGAGAATCAGTGTAAATATCCTGCTCAGGGGAAGAGTGACAGATTAAATGAGGGTCAGATATTTTGTCTCATCGTGACTGCAAGAAAATCTTAAGACAGTAAACGATCACATGACAAAGACTCGACTGGATGCTCTGCAACAGTCTGACGTCTAAAGATGTGAGGTCTGAAGGTTAAGGCCATGTGCATCCTCGTGAAAAAGCAGCAAACTTAAATATATATATATATATATATATATATATATATATATATATATATATATATATATATATTTGCTAATGCAGCAACAGCCAATATACTTTAAAATAATATACTCAATAATATAATAAAAAAATATATAAACAATAACATACTCAAATGTGAACCTAATTAAATGTTTTCACAGACTTTTCTGCATCTTAATTTATATGAAATGCAAATAGCTGAACTTTAGAATATCTCTGACCCACTTAAGTACAATTTTATAAGAAATTAAAAAAATTATATTGTCCTTGAAATATGGTTAAAATACTGTCAAGCAGTTATGATCAACTAAAAAAACACTTTAATGTCATTTCTATTAAAACTTGTATTAAAGTGTACTTAAGTGCGTTTAGAAACACAGTCACTAAAGTGGCCTTTTATTTCATTAGCAATACGTTTTTTTCTTTAAATATACTTTAAAGATCTGAAGAACACTACAGGTGCACATTAACTCACTAAAATGCACTTCTGGTTCACAGGTCGTTCATGTACACACAGACAGATTTCTGGGAAAATGAACGTGTGTTTAAGAGAAGAATGACGCGCTCCTCTGTGAGGTTTCATTATTCTTCTCAATTGATAATAATTAAGAGAATAACCCTCATCCATCATTTGTAATAGTGTAGATGTAAAACTGAGTCTGATTTTCTGAACCCGTGACATCCTGAAGCCGGGAAGCTGAGATGCAATCAGAGCACTGATCAAATAATCATCTGAAGAACAATTCATTCAACACTTCAACATCTGCTTTCACCAGGTGCATTTGTACGGTGTAGTTTCAAGTATCTATTTATTTGATTAATGCTTACAACTAAACAATTTGTCAATACACTGAACACATTTGGATGATTTACTTAAAATATTAATAATAAATAATACAAATATTTTTGCTCAGTCATTGCTAGTAAATGTCACTAATAAGAAATGGCAAGGGACACTAAATTGAAAGTGAAGTAGAAAGACTGAAATATTAATATCTTGTAATAGAAACTCCACTAAACTTTATTTACAACTCTTTTTTGCAGTGTATAGTGTAATAACATTAACTTAAAGTGAAGGAGAACCAGAATGTGTGGTATTTTAGCCGCTCAGTGGTGAATATTCTCTCTCCGACGGAAACGGAGCCGTAATTCCCCTAATTACATCTGAACACATCATCTCCATCATTAATCAAACTCCACATCGCGTCCCTGAACCCTGCCAGCTCATTAAATTAACCATATTATTACAAATTATGATTGGGATTATACAGCCTCCCACACCGTTGCTAAAGACGAGCGTTTACGGCATCGAGCATCTCTCGCTTTCACTGCCGTCATAAACGGACACCACTGCTGCAGCAGTAACTACATGAGGTATCCCACAATGCACTGTGCTTGTCCTTTGGTTTGATGGAAAGGAAGTGAAATCAGCTGCTGAAAGTGACCCTTAAACTGACCCCCGCTCACGAGGAACCGTGACAAACTCACACCGTGATTCTTTTAAAGAGTATTTTTAGCCCGCATTCAAATATCAGTCGCTGCGCGAACAATGTCATTAAATCTGCTGGTGGTTGGGAGCATGTAAACTCTTGGAGAAAATAGTGGTGGGCGGCTTCATTTTGACACAAATATAAATGCAAGTCGACGGCCGTGTCTCGCAGAAGCCGAGGCGCTTTTGAAAGTGCTGCCAGCTTCATTCATCCTGCCCAAATAAAAACGGCCTTCAACACAATCAATTATTGGTAATTATGTTCTGCTCTTTGTCTCCGATCGGTGGCTTTGCTCGCGTCCGTGTCGCCAGCTGCTCTGTTCTTCACCACAAATAAAAGGTGTTTGTCCAGTGCAGGAACGTAAGGAGAAGAAAGACCGCAAGCTTCTGTTCGTACACACGTGTGAACGCTGTTCAGATTCATGCAGATCATACACCGCTCTTTCTGATTTGAGTTTGAACAAGATAAGTCTTTCTGGCAGCATGCTAAAAAGACTAGAAATAAATATCTATCTATCTATCTATCTATCTATCTATCTATCTATCTATCTATCTATCTATCTATCTCTATATATCTATCTATCTATCTATCTATCTATCTATCTAGTCAGGCTTTCTTAAGCTAACATCCATGATAGTCATGACCAACTTTATAATTTTCTAACGAACTGTCTTCTGTTGTTTAATGAAAGAGAATTTGCAGTTAACGTTGAAGCTGATGTACGAGATATTGTTTAGTCACGAGACATTTAACAGTCTGTGAGGAAAAAAACAATCTCATTCCTACAGCAAACAAACAAACAAATAAATAAACAAACAGATATAAAACAATAGAAATGAATACGTGCAGTGGTGGAATGAGGTGATATTTCTGAAGAGTTTATTATTAAGACGATCAAATCAACACGGCATGACATCAAATTAGTGCTCGAGGATCAAAAGCAGAACGCAGGACAATGTTTTTACCATGCAACTCAAATTAATTGAATTTCTTAGTTCTGGATGGTTTATAAAAATGAATAGGAGCATGTTTTATTGGCCAGGTTTGTGTTTTTGCCCACCGTGTGATTGAGTTTCTGTATCTGTGGCCACCATGAGCCATGGAGCATGAAATGAAGCGAGCTACTAAACGTGTGAGAGAAACAGACGAGGATGAATGTGTGTTTGTGTCTCTCAGATGAGCTTCATCTCATTAAATGCTGCTAATGCTGCAGCGCTTTACATGAGAGACAAGGGGACGGATATGAACAACGCATCAGGAAATCATCTGCATAACTTCCTGTTACAAATGAGCAGAAAACATTCTCTATAGCTGGCCACAAACAGTCGTGCAGACCTCCGGCTGATGAACGTTTGGTCAAACATCGTTTCTTCTTGCACTGCTCAATTTTGAGATTCTGGGCTATTTGGATGTTGTTCCAGAAGTGAAAACACCCAACACACTTAAGTGTTTATTTGATTGCACATAATCTATTCCCATCTACAGATTTCAATTCCAGTCCATATCTTTATTTTTATTTTACACAAAATCCTCTGTAAAAACTCAGAAGATGGTGAAAAGCATTTGAAATAAATGAGGAATGTGTCAAAGTCATGTATATGTGTCACATTTCCCTGCCAGCAGGTGGCGCTATAACCATAACTGAATATTGTCTTTTAGATGTGTTCAGGCTGGGTCTTTTATCAAACGTGAAGTTTGGGGCATGCTGGACATTGCATGTTTGAGTTACAAAGTCTGTTTTCGGCATTAATAGCATGCTTTAGAACTTCAGTATGTGTTGCTAGCATGGTTTAGCATGTTTCTAACGTGTTTGGCACATGACGGCATATTTAATAATTTAACTGGGAGTGCATTACAGTGTAAAACATGCCGTTTCCTGTTGCCAGCAGGTGGCGCTACGACTGTGACTGAACACTGGCATGTACAGTAGATGTCGTCAGGCAGATTTAACATCATATGTCTGAGTGTTTAAAACAACTTCCTGTTTTATTTCATATCAGATGTAAATGTTCACCAGTTTTGATGCATGTGCAAAGTTTCATGAATTTTCAAAGAATAATAAATAGAAGTATGGTCATATCTATTAACAATTTTGATCCAGTTTTGCCTTGAACGTTGTGTGGCATTAATCGAGGAGTTCATGAGTCTTTTGGACGTGGTTTGTGTGAGGTTGGCACATGCTGCCACGCTTCTTGAAAACGTTCCCGTTCGCACATTAACTCATTTAGCTGATTGTGTGTTTCGTGCAGCTGCGCGTTTGGCTTTGCTAGTAAACTCATCCACCGTAGCGTCAGGCTGTCGCGGCTCTGTAAATGCAGCTACTAATGGCTAATTAACCAAAAGTGGCTCACCTTTGCAGCTGCAATTTGACTACTACATTGTTACTGCGACATTAAAGCTCTTGTTCATGTTATGTTGTTTTTATTTTTTTATGTTCTTTTACAAACAATCGCAGCAACAGCTCAGCATTTTTTCAGGCAAGCAACAAAGGCTATTTTTTGTTGTGTACAAGGTTTTCTATAGACTTAACAAGAGAAAAACCTCCTCAATTAATATATTTATGTATTTCAAACATCGGAAACAGTGAAACAATCAATATATAGTGGAGATAAAATTAGAGAACAAGTACTTGATTTGTTATTTTTTTATTCTAAAATAGTGTTAATCTTCATCTCTCAAAATTTGAAGGAATATTAGCTGTAACTACCTAACAAATGACAAAATATCCAAGACATAAAAAAAAAAAAAAAAAGCCTCAGTCATCAAATGAAAAGGCTTCATGCCTCAGACTAAAAGGCTTCAGTCATCGGACAAAACGTCATCGCGCCTCGGGACTGAAAAGCTTTAGGTTCCAGGTAAAACTATGTCAGGTTTCATACAATTAGGCATCAGATGAAACGGACTCAGGTGGAGTATCTATATTAGTAAAACCATGGTTATTTTTCGTAAAGGTAATTTTACTACTCTGCCAAAATAAAAGCTCGCTGGTTGCAATATGGCTAACTAACTTTTTAAAAGTACACACATGGCTCTCGAAATGCATGTTCTCTTCCCTATATAACTTAGTGTAACATTTGCATAAAACTGTTAAAATATAATATCAGACACTGCTTACCTCCTTTTTGCCATCAATCAACCATTATATACAACTTCATCTGAACGGTGTGCGTGTGATGTCACATGGGGCGGGGCAACATGATACTCCACCTGAGTCAGTTTCATCTGATGGCTAATTTTATGAGACCTGACACCTTGCGTCGTGTTTCCTGGGACCTGAAGCTTTTCAGTCCCGAGGTGCGATGCCGTTTTGTCCGATGACTAAAGCCTGAAGTCTGAGGCATGAGGCCTTTTCATTTAATGACTGAGGTCTGAGGATGTCCTAAAATGTACACCGTAAGCTAGCTATTATCCGCTTGATTTGGTCATGGGGCTACGCTACAATACGTCTAGAGTGCCCTCTACTGGATAAGATGGCAAAGAATAAAATTGCCACAAAAAAAACCCCAAAATGGTCTAATCTTAGACTGTAAAAAATGCGCTACACATGGCATTTTAAAAACTGGATATTTTATTTATAGTTTGATTTTGGATATTTCACGTCATGTTTGAATGCATTCGAATATCGAATAAAAAGTGACAGCCCTATTGTCCACTGGGTACATTACCTGGTACTTTAAGCACCACCTCGATTGAGGTTTCAAGTGGACCTTTACCAAAAAACTGTGCTGTATATATGTCCCACTATAACAACATGTGAATAATCCCGTCCACTCTAAAGTGATGATAAACTGCAGCTGAAATGCGAACCCTGCTGTAACACACTGAGCTGTTAGTCCACTCTTCTTCCAGTGTCTTCCATCATTCGAAATACTGTAGAAACTTGACTTTCTGAAAAGTTGCTTTGCAATGATTTATATCATAAAAAGCGCTATGCAAATAAACTTGAATTGAATAGTTCGGTAACTATAGTTGGTTTCTTAGCTATAACATTGTCACCAAGGATTTTCAGTTGGGTTAAGATCTCTGGGCCAGCCATTTCATTATTGCGGTGTTCTTATCTGCAAGGAACTGCTTTACCCGTTTTGCAATGGCTTCCACAATAAATGCAGGCTGATTGGGAGACGCTTGCAGGGAAGGAACTGCATGTTGCTGAAGCAGCTTCTGATAAACACTGCATTCATGCTGCAGAAAACACCCCTCAAACCATGACACGTTCTCCTCCACCTTTCACTGACTTCTTTATGCCCTCAGGCTTCAGTCTTTCTCCAGTTTGACGCCAAACTAAAGTTTCCCGTCGGACCCAAATAAATTAAACTAAAGTGAACTTTGGACCAGTTCTCCTCTCTCCACACAACATGCTCCTCGGCAAAGGTGAGTCTATCTGCTGATGAGAGGCTTCATCACTGAAAAGTGTGCAGTGATCTGGTTTAATTACTTGCAAAACGGCAGTGTTAACAATCAGTCCTAAAAATCGGATGTGAAACACAAATGGTTACGATAATCATCTGAACAGCGTCTCAAACAGCCTGGAGTCAGCGGTGTTTCCTTCAGAAGAGACTCTCCGTCCGGCAGAAGCCCAAAGCACTGACACACCAACACATCAGCAGCACAAATTACCACAGACAGAGATTGAGATCGTTTGTTAATTACTTTCCTGGTGCTGCAGGACTCAAAATGATAGATCAACTCAATTAGATGTTCAGAAGTGCAGCGTGAACTAATCGAAGACACATCTGCCCACCTCACTGGCTCGCTGTCGTTCTGACCGAAGCGTTCGAGATCGTGGACGGCTTCAGTCATGGTTTTCTTTTAAAGAGAAAAGGTCTTAAAATATGTCTAATTATCATTAAATTGAAGGAGCTGCAAGACCTTTAGAAAATGTACAGCAGATACTCAAATCATGCATTAACCAGTTTTTTTAAAAATGGGTCGAGTAAATATGGTATTCTATGATTTCACATTGGCTTTGTTTTACATTTCCACATCTTTCAGGAATACTGTACAGCAATAGAAGAGTTCTTACATAATCTAATGGAGCCGCTGTGTCGTCAGTGCAATAAAAGACACTCGAGAGAGAAACGAAGAAATGAAGGCCATGTCTTACATATGGATCAGTCGTGCTGGGCACCTGGCGGATCCATTAGTGATTACATCCCCTTCATTAGACACATCAGACCCCGCAAACGCTTGCTTTGATTCCATTAGACCCAGAAAAAGCATTCGGCTGCAATGCAGTGTTTCTGGAATGATCTTGAGATGTTGGGCTCCTCTCGTGGCTTTATCGACTGATTGAAGAGTTCGTGGAGATGCTGATGGCACTTAATGTGAATTAAACAGAAGACATGAGATTTTCTTTAGTGTTTGTCTTTTGATGTCAAGTTTCTTGCATCATTGAGGGTTAACCAGGTTGTGGGTTTCACGATTTATTTGAATGTTTAACAAATCAATGAAGAATGTGGAAGATGAAAGAAAATGTGGGAGTATAAGAGCTGTTATGTTCTGTTGAAGTTGATGGATTAGTTTGTACTAAGTGAACAGAGTACTTCTGAATAGAGTAAATAATGGTTTAACAAAATATTAACAGCCATCTGTGTGTCTGTGGTCTGCTGCTCTACAGCCGGCTCTGACTCCAGAGAGCCATGACTGAAGCCGGATTGTTTTAGAAAGGCATTGTGGGAAACGAGCTGGTAGAGCGGAGGGGTCAGAGGTCAACACTCAGCAAGCAGCGGATTACGTGAAACAACAGAAACACACAGACCTTCTCTGAAGGTTCATTCTGCAGTTCTACATCTGAGAGTATGACGCACAGGTCAAACCAAGAGTACAAAACACACACTTACAGTCGCAAATGCATTTCAAACAAATACAACCAGAAATATGCTGTATTAGTGCTGCTGCTAAGTATTTAGGTCACTGTCATTATTTTTAGTGCAAACACGTCTGCTTTCTATGTGAAATTCTTATAAATTGTGCCTTATTAACAAAACTCAGTACTGTTAGCCTGCTGCAGTTTACAGTGTGCCAATGGACAGCAGAAGAAAACTTTTTCTGTGCATTTTAATTGATCATGGCAGCAGTAATTTATCAAATGTTATGGTCATCGTTATTTTCTCGTGGCTAGTTCTTTCCAAGTGTTTCTGCGGTGTGAGATTGTAACAGTTTTTTTCGGCATCCCTCCTCCAACCCAACTCCTCACTTCTAATCTATTTATCCCAAATTGGGGATAGGGGGAGTTATTTAGGTTTGGGCTGTGGTCCGGGCCCGGACCCCTCCCCCAGGACAGCACGCCAAAATATGCCTACTATTCGCCTTCAGATTAGATGTAAGGGTGAACTCGTGAAATGTTGGCGGTTCTGAATTAGTTATTGATGAAAAGACGGAATATCACATTTCCCTTGAAGCTGGGAAACGTATTAGACTTCCTTGAAAATAACAAAATAAATGTATCCTGGAGGAACAGTGACTGCGTGCATAAACAGACGAGTGCGTCTGGCTTTTTGGGCAGGTGTAATATTCTTCTAAATGACTTTCGGCCCATCTGCACCAGGCACTGATGAATAGATCTGTTGAATGCAGGGTATTGTGGGTAAATGCATGTGCTGCTATACAGGCTGGCTCAACAGACTCAATCTGGAACAAACCAAGACCTTTAAACGGGCTCATCTAAATGGCTGTCTATTATGTTTAATGCATTTACCAAAGCAAAGCCAAAACTCCATGGCAGCCTCTGATCTGGTGTGAAGTCACATCTGAACAAACCTCAGCACTGCTCAAAATCCGGTTTTATAGTCTCTGTGTCACTTATACAATCTTCCCAAAATCGAATGAGCTGCAATTCAACATTAAATCTTCATTTAGGGGCAAATGGGAAATGGAATTTTCAATAACAAGAAAGATCTGCGGCTGCTGTGGTGTGATTTTTGTAATTGCATGTGGTTTGCTAGCTGTTTACTATTGAAGCAAATACATATATTCACAAAAAGCAATTCACAAGCGCAAAATGAAATTATATATTTATAAAATACATTTCACAAATGCAAAAAACAATTTGTAAATATACAACTGTGCACAAAAACCTTTGAATGTTTAAAATGTACGAGTGTCTGAACGTATGAATCGTCATTTTCTACGAATCCACTCGGATTTGTGTGTGTGTGTGTGTTTTTGAGACTTTCCTGGCAGAGCTCTCTCTCTCACCCTGCTGGATTACTGATGTAAAGGCTTAGTTTCTTTTCTAATTAATCCAATTTGCGCAAAAGGTGCGCAGAATCATGCTTCTTGAATGCACTCAGTGGCTTATGATATGATTGGTTGAATGGTAAGCTCGCATCTGATTGGCTAAAGAGTACGACAGACCCACGTGGGAAGCGAGCTCTGCCAGAAAAGTCTCAAAAGCACACACACACACACACAAATCTGAGTGGATTCGTAGTAAATGACGATTCGTACATTCAGACACTCGTACATTTTAAACATTCAAAGGTTTTTTGCGCACAGTTGTATATCTACAAACAGTTTTTTGCATTTGTGAAACGTATTTTATAAATATATAATTTTATTTTGCGCATGTGAATTGCTTTTGGTGAATATATATTTTTTTCACGCACGCAATTTTTTTTTTGTGTGTGTACGTGAATTAGGTTTCATGAATGTGAAATTGTCTACGCATGTGTGAATAGTGTTTTTTGCGTGAATTATATTTGAGACTAAACTGCTTCCATCGTTTACTGTCCGAGCATCATGAGAATATTGTTTACACACATGAGCAGCTGATTGCTACTGTACCTGACTCACCGGCGAGAGGCCATCAGTCCTGGAGGAGTGGAGGAAGAAACGGCAAGATTACAGTGATGGTGCTGGTTAGCCAGTGTAGCGAGAGCTCAGTATCATGTGCTGTACTGAGACACGGCTGCAGGGACTTATCCTGGATAATAACACTAGCATCAGCAGCTTTCAAATAGTGCTACAACCAGCACGGAGGGGAAAGCAAGTGAACTCCTCAGGTTGTTATTAATAGGGAATGTCTGAACAAACACTGAAATGATTGCTTCTGAAGTATGTTCTTTTTATCTGCTTTGGGATGACGTCCTGCATCTCAGTGACTGTTTACTTTCCACTTACAGCGGGATGCAGCTTTGTGATGTCACGCAGCGAGTATGGCTGTAACGTTACACAGACATGACTACTTTTTCTTAATAGTGGTCTTATGGTTTTGCTAAATTAATAATAATTTTTTTTTTTTTGTAATTTGTTGCAATGAAATGTGTTTATGTGATTGAATAAAAAAAAAAAAAAAAACGATTTTCCACATACTGTACATTATCATTTCTCCTCTATCCGACGCTTTCTGAAACGTGACGATTGTTACGAAGCTCTTCGTCCTGAAAAACTAGGTGTGCTCTGATTGGCCAGCTGTCCAGTGCGTTGTGATTGGCTGATTGCCTCAAGCGTGTGACGAACATTTTAAGCCCCTTAAAGGGATTGTACACTTTGAAATAAAATTTTGGTATCAGAGATCACTTCCGTCGCTTTCCGCGCTTGCGCAGACTAAGCCAGAGCGTGCCACACGTCACATCAGGAAGCACGCGTGCACTCAGATCAATTGGACGTGGTTGTGTACAAGAGGTAAAAACTATATAAATTACAAATGAGGAATTTGCTGCATCCAGTGGAGACATAATTACTGATTATAATGACTTATACTCTGTTTTTGACATAGCATTAACATAGAATGCTACATTAACTTGTGATCGGGACAACAATAAACAACCAGTGCTACTCTACACTGCTCAAAACTCACGTCTGAGTCATCAGTGGCACATTCTTTAAATATGAAAACATACTTACAGACTGTGAGTCAGAAGCACCAGACTGAACTTGCAAAGTTGGAACTAACCAACTTTATAGAAACAGACGTATCATTGTAGGCTACTCTCACAGGAAACTATGTATATTAGGGCTGTCACTATATTAAATTTTTCATATAAAGGTTATTGTGGCCATAAGAATTCACGATGTCGATATATCATGATATCTATAGAAACCTTGGGGTGGGGAAGATATCAGTCAAGTTATTTTTTACTTTGTTTATTGAGTTTTTCTTTTTCACCCAACGAGCATAATATTGATACTGATAAACACAGGGCACAAGACTGGCTTTCTCCGTCTTCTTTGAAGCTCTTATGAAATAACAAGAGAGAAAATACTGTCAAGTTCAACAGTATGATGAATAAATATTAATGGTAACACTTTACAATAAGATGCCATATATATATATATATATATATATATATATATATATATATATATATATACTATTACAGCTGTCGAGATTAACGAATCGTGGAAGTGTGGATTATATATTTTTTTTTTCGATCTTCTCCCATCACATGAAAGGCTGCAGTGATGAGCATTGAGTAGACAGAGTCTGTTTATCGCGTGGATGCAGTGATCTCGTCATTATTGCAACACGTTATCTCACAAAATGCTTTCACCACAACTAACAGCAAACACATGAATACAGTAAGAGCTTTTTTGAGCAGCATAACAGCGTCATTCATTGTAACGGCAGTTTGGGCAAGTGAGCAGATAAACTCGCGATGTGTAACCGCTCCGGAAAAAAGCGAGCGTTCTTTGATCGCTCTCTGTAGTTAAATCACAATTTAAATAACAGATTTGTTTCATGCTACTAAGAGAAACAACGTGAAGTTGATCGTTTAGTCACTGGCTTGATTCACTGATGCATAAACAGTATTAAACGATTTAGGAAGAAAGTCTGTGTGAACTTGAATGATTAGCTACCCATCAGAAATCACTGATCACAGATCAGGCATTAATGAACACTGTTACTCACTGTTTGTGCCGGTGCTGTCGAATCCATATCATAAAAGTCTGTTTGTAACGCCTGTGCTGAATTATATGTAAATATTTGGGCGGGAAAAGCAGAGAAAGGGGAGGTAACAATTCTCGTTGCAACGTCACAACGAGGAGATTCAAGATCAGCCCGGTTGAGCTTCCATTTTCTCAAAGGCAGAGAAAGATAGAAAAATCATGTTCGTAGTACATTAATGTTTACAAACACAACCTGTGATTTTTACAATGCATTAGTAAATGCTGAAATTAACATGAACTAAGATTAATAAATGCTGTGGAAATATTTTTCATTATTATTTATGTTATTTATATATGTTAACTAATGTAATTAACTAATGTTAACTAATGAAACCTTATTGAAGAATGACCACAGATGAGGCATTAAGTGCATGGCACTGTGACCAACTTAATATTTTACAGAGCAATGTGGTCGCTCAGTTTTTCAAGATCCATTTTAAACAAATACAAATACAAAAATAAGACGAGTAAAGAAAATGCGGTACTTATTAAAACAAATCACCCTTTACTTAAGTATATGAACACAGAAAACCGCTGTTACCAAGTATTTACATGTGGTGTCATCATAAGAGGACTGTTCATTTTAAATATTGCGGTTATCACTAATACCGGTATATCCTCATACACTAAATTAATACGATATCGATAATTGTGTATTTGAAAATCACGGTTATCGTCAATATCGGTTTATCGCAACATCTCTAATATATATTTCAATATTTTGCAAAATGCTATTTTTTTTTACTTCATTTATATCCACAAATGCCTCTGACCTGGATGATGTCATCACTGAATGATTGTGCTGTTAGATGAGTGGAGTGCTTCCTCGTCTGTTTCAGCTCTGGGGAACTTCATCTGGTGCCAGTATCAAAGAGAGACTACAGGCGAGTGTAGATCAGTCACACGATGAGAAGACTAGGCCTGCATTCGACCGAGTATGACGTGCTTTGAGCGTAATGAAAAACACTGGTTTCAGAGTTAACACTGGGGTGAGCTCAAACCCAAATCAAACACACCTGCTTGCAATTTACAAGCAAACAAAGACTTTTATACAATGTTTACATGTGTGTTTGATCAAATTGCTGCCCTGGTTTACACTTAGACAAACTAGTTCTCCGTTACTTGAACTATGGGAAAAATTAGTGCACACATTAATGCAAAGACCTAACATATACAGAGAAAAGGACACCGTGAAGATACAGGCACAGCCTCAATGCAGACCTGGAACACGCTAGTCTTGGTTTTCCACCTGGTCTGGCAGCTGTGTGAGGATCATGTGCTTTCAGTGCCCTCCATCATGCAGAACTCGGTTAGAAACTGGAGGTAATGCAGCTTGGGTCACGACTGAGTAACATATGAGCTCCACGGGCAGCAGCTCTACCCTCCATGCACTTCTGACCTCATCCTAAACGCTTGCAGACCCAGCATCGCTGATCATCCGCATGCACACTGAATTCTGAACAACAAGGTAAGTTCATGGATGACTTTGATGAACATGAGAACATGAGGCAGAATAAAGAACAACTGTTAAGGGCATGGATTTGGCCAGCAATACCAGGGTAAAGAATAAGAATGACCAGACCCAAGTCTGTCAATCTCTCTCTCTCTCTCTCTCTCTCTCTCTCTCTTCATTCTCATTTTATTAGTGCTCCGTCAGCAGGAAAGTGCCTGTTCTCTCTCCCCTGATCTGTCGTTCGCTCTGGGTCCCGGTCGACTCTGTTCTGCTCCAGAAATCCATTAGAATCCATTAGAATCTCTGTCTCAGCACATTGATGCCGGACGAATGAACCGATCACCATAAAAATGTCACTGAGAAAAACACAGGCCTTGTGTTATTTGCATGCGTTTGGAGCACAGCGCAGGATTTATGGAAAGGTCAGCCGCTGAAGGTGAAGGTTTACGAACTGTGAAGAGATGCTCGGTGCTGTTATCACCACGGCGACAGAGAGAGAGAGGGGGAGAATGATGCTGAAGAGAGAGCAGTGTGCCCTCCTCATCTTTCTTTTTACTGTTCTGTCTGTTTCTGTCGATCTGTTTACCACGGTTTGAACAGAATAATAGTCAGTTATATTAGAAATGTTAGATGTAGATTCATAGATCCTATGGTGTTTCTATTTGGTTGCTAGGGTGTTGCTATGCGGTTGCTAGGGTACATGGGGTGATTGCTAGGGAACTACAGAATATTCTGTATCTAATTCAGCATTCAGCATCTATGACATGCTTTTTATTAGCACAGAATTTAATATCGACTCATTTCACATTTTGTGAAATAAAAGAACAGAAAAAAAGTTTGCCACAATGAAGTTACAATGAAAAACAAAAAAAAAACAAAAAGAAAACCAAATGCAGTTGAGAGGGTTTAAACGCAGTCATGTGGGGCTTGGACTGTTCTAGAAGAACATTAGTATGGTTTGAGACACGCTGGCAATTGTGTGTGAGTGTTTTATTGTGTGTGTGTGTGTGTGTGTGTGTGTGTGTGTGTGTGTTCTGTCCCCTGGTCTCTCTACTGTTTGTATCCCATAATACTCCTCTCTCCAGAGAGTGGCACCTAATCAGCTCTATTCTGACGCCACAGTGAGAGACTGATTCTCCTGTCTGATACAGACACACACACACACACACACACGCACAGTGTGATGAAGCTAGAGCTCATCTGCGTGTCATCATGTTCATTCAGTGCCAAAAAGCCGAGGATAAGTACGTATTATTGTGTTTAACAAGTTCAGAAGATCAGCACAGAGGCACGTTTAACATCAGACCGGAAGAAAACAGCTTCCAAAAAATCTGCCTGTTCTTATTGTTCAAGAAAAGACTTCAGCCCCAAACCTACCACGGACATCTCTGTGTGTGTGTGTGTGTGTGTGTGTAGATAAACCGCACACTAGAACCTCAAAGCCAATGAGACGAGCAGAAACACACATCTACACCACGGGAGCAATGTTTGCACGTTATTGCATCAGAGACAATAATCAGACGAAATACAACTCCGCAACAAAACAGTGATAAAAGAGAGAAAACAGTGAGAGAGACGGACGCTTTACGGAGAGCAGGAGAGACTGAATTCAGAGAACATTAGGACAGGACTGACAGTCACAGATGGCACACAAACACACAAGCGAAGAGGAGGACATGTTTCTCAAATCCCCGTCCAGGAATCAAACACACGGCAGATAACGACAGTCTGAGCGTGATCTTACTGCCACCTGCTGGACACACGGCAGAATACACACCGTTCGGAGGAATTATAAACCCCAGCGTACAGGGACCATGAGGCGGCACTATTATTTGATAAATGTACCTTAAAATCCTGCTGGACAAATGCTGTCCCTTCACATACACTGTGTGGAAGAGCAGCATGAACATTCTGCTGAACATCTGCTGTTGTGTTCCTACAGGACGAAGAAAGTCATACGGGTTTGGAATGATGTGAGGGAGCGCAAACGATGCCAGAATCATCACATTTATCTTTTTTGGATGCAACTATTTCAGCACGGGTTTGGTTTTCCACGGATCTCTCTCTCTCTCTCTCTCTCTCTCTCTCTCTCTCTCTCTCTCTCTCTCTCTCTCTCTCTCTCTGGGTTTGATCCCCAGAGAATGCCTGCATTGATAAAGTGTGCACATTTCTTAATGACAGTCTGTTTCTTGTAGTACTCACATGAGCTGATATTGAATACTTGCTTCTTTATTAAATCTCTTATTACCGTATTATATTTAATGATGTCTGCTATGAATGAAAATTAAACATTATGACATTAAAAGCTGATTATTTCTGAAAATCAAGTAGCTGGTCTGGATCCTCCGGTCATATAAAAGCACATTAGCACACAGAGTCCTCAGGAATAGTGTGTGTGTGTGTGTGTGAGTGTGCGTGTGTGTGTGTGTGTGTGTGTGTGTGTGTGTGTGTGTGTGTGTGTGTGTGTTCAGTGGTGTTACACTGACATCTGCTGGAGAAGATCATGATGACAGCTGCACTACAGCATCTCAACAGGCATTACACCATGTTCATGTTGAGCCCTTATCAATATGAATGTAATATGCGCTTCTTATGAAAATAAGGTTTGTGTCAGGGTTAGGCTACGACAGAGCAAAGATCATTAGCTCTATATAATATTATTAATGACGATTTAATGTGAAAGGTTAGTGCTGGGTTTAGAGTCATGACAGAGCAAATATCATTAGCTCAATATTAAAACAGAAGTCTCTGTGTGTGTGTGTGTGTGTGTGTGTGTGTGTGTGTGTGTGTGTGTGTGTCTTCATATATATGAAGAGTTCAGATGCAAAAGCCATTAAGTGCTATCTGAAATTTTCATCTAAAATTAGGATTTTAATCAGGCTCCTATATTTCTGTTCAGTTATTTCACTTTAATAGCCTGGAAAGGGACCTGCAAAGTAAAATTACTAAATTTTTGATGAAAATTTCAGATAGCACTTATATATTTATATATACTTATACATATATATATAACAATAAAATGTACACAATTCTAAATACTGACAAATACAAAATTACACAAATAATACCAAAAAATAAGAGTGTGATTGTCAAACTTATTGTGAGCGCAGAGTGATGCATTTGTAAAACTATGCTAACATTTGTTGTAATGATGTCCATTTATTAGTAATCATGGAGCTCTGACTGCTTTTAATAAAGAACATTAAAATAAATACATTACAGCTCATGAACTGAGAAATATAAATTCCCTTGATCTTTTGACATATAAGAGGACACTGCAGTATAAAAAAATGCTGAAAGATTCAAAAATCAAACTTTCTCGTTACTCTAAAAACAGCTTATATTGAAGCCAATCTGCCAAAACCACAGGATGTGGAACGTGTCACTTTATGATGTAATAGTGTGGCTAAGCCCCGCCTCCACAGAAGATTAACTCCTTCCTCGACAGCACCACCTGTTTAGCCCCGCCCACCAATTATACACTGTTGTCTGTTTAGCCCTGCCCACTGATTCTACAGCACTGTGTGTTTAGCCCCGCCCACTGATTCTACAGCACTGTGTGTTTAGCCCCGCCCACTGATTCTACAGCACTGTGTTTAGCCCCGCCCACTGATTCTACAGCACTGTGTGTTTAGCCCCGCCCATTGATTTACACCACTGTGTGTTTAGCCCCGCCCACTGATTCTACAGCATGTAGTGTAAATAAGGAGAGGCAAATACTGCTCTACCCAGAAACCAAACAATAAAATGCTCCGAAGTCGAGATGTTTTTCAGTGCCCAGCTGTGGAAAAACTGTGTTGCATTGCCTTTCTTTTGATCCCAACTTGAGGAATTGTATATTTAATGAAGATCCAGACCATAAATGTAAATGCAAACAAACACAACTGTTAGCCAATCACAGCAGTCCTACAATCCATCATACCTATTCAAACAGAGCCCTCTGATGAGGGGGTCAAGACCAGACAGAAAATAGCCTATTACTTCTCAATTATGATGTGTTACAATGCAAACTTCTTGATAACATTAGAAATGGACCTCAGAGAACAGTACACAATAATAAAAAGGCAGTTCATGACCTCTTTAAATACAGTAACGCTTAAAACAACAGCTGTTGTTGGAAATGATTGTGATGTGTGTTGTGTTTGTTGACTGGACTTACACTCGCTGCCGCCCGCAGGTTCACGCAGGTTCCATCCTCACAACACGCTCTGAGCCAGACCACACCTGAGACACACACACACACACAGGTTACTGAGAACAGAAACACACGTGTCTACTGGTCATATCTAGAGCTCTTAGTTTCATCTCTGTAATTATGTATCGGTTCATTTCTACATTAATTTCTTCATCCGATTCATTTCTATCCTGCTGTGGAAACAGCATTTGCTGGTTAGGTATGTTTTGAAGCATGGCATCTGGTTTAAGCTAGTTGCTAAGGATCTTAAACCAGCCCATGACCGACTAATAACCAGATTAAACCAGCTGCCAAGCTTCAAAACATACTGTATGATGAGCATGCTTCTCATTTATATACATTGAACTTTTGTGTTAATATGAGTTTTATCAGAATAATTCTGCTGGACTAAGTTCCCAACCCCTCATGCAGTGTGTGTCCGGTTTATAGTCATATTTGTGCCATATTTTGTTTTCTCAAACGTCGTTAAACCCAGAGACCAATGATATTAGTGTGATGATTAATGATTAAAGTGTTATTTATCTACTTATTTTTTTCCTTAAGTGTAACAGTGTAAATGAAGGTGTTGTTGATTTTTTGAATATTTAATTACTTATTTTGGTTTTAAGTAAATAACTGTATGTTTATTATGATATCATAACATAATAAATAATATACATGTACTGTATATACAGGTGCATCTCAGAGAATTATTATTTCATTTATTTCAGTAATTCAACTCAAATTGTGAAACTTGTGAATTATATAAATTCACTGCACAGACTGAAGTAGTTTAAGTCTTTGGTTCTTTTAATTTTGGCACACATTTAACAAAAACCCACCAATTCTCAACAAATTATAATATGGTGAGATGTCAGTCAGGTAATCAACTCAAAACACCTGCAAATGTTTCCAGAGCCTTAAAAATGGTCTCTCAGTTTGGTTCACTGTGCTACACAATCATGGGGAAGACTGCTGATCTGACAGTTGTCCACAAGACAATCATTGACACCCTTCACAAGGACGGTAAGACACAAACATTCATTGCCAAAGAAGCTGTTCACAGAGTGCTGTATCCAATCATGTTAACAGAAAGTTGAGTGGAAGGAAAAAGTGTTGAAGAAAGATGCACAACTTACTGAGAGTACCGCAGCCTTATGAGGATTGTAAAGCAAAATCAATTCAAGAATTTGAGTGAACTTCACAAGGAATAGACTGAGTCTGGGGTCAAGGCATACAGAGGTGTCAAGTAATTTGGCTTCAGTTGTCGTATTCCTCTTGTTAAGCCATTCCTGAACCACATACAACATCAGAGGCGTCTTACCTGGTCTAAGAAGAAGAAGAACTGGACTGTTGCCCAGTGCTCCAAAGTCCTCTTTTCAGATGAGAGCTAGTCTTGTATTTCGTTTGGAAACCAAGGTCCTAGAGTCTGGAGGAAGGGTGTAGAAGCTCATAGCTCAAGCTGCTTGAAGCCCATTGTTAAGTTTCCACAGTTTGTGATGATTTGGGGTGCAATGTCATCTGTTGGTGTTGTTCCATTGTGTTTTTTGCAAACCAAAGTCACTGCACCAATTTACCCAGAAATTTTGGAGCACTTCATGTTTCCTTCTGCTGATCAGCTTTTTGAAGATGCTGATTTTTTTTATTTTCCAGCAGGATTCGGCACCTGCCCACACTGCCAAAAGCACCAAAAGTTGGTTAAATGACCAGGGCGTTGGTGTGCATGACTGGCCACGCCGAACTGAGGCAGTAATTAAAGCAAAAGGAGCCCCTACCAAGTATTGAGTACATGTACAGTAAATTAAAACAGTTTCCAGAAGGGCAACATGTTTATTTATTTATTTTTATTTATTTATTTTTAGTTGCATTGGTCTTAGTATTCTAATTTGTTGAAATGATGAACTGGTGGGTTTTTGTTAAATGTGAACCAAAATCATCACAATTAAAATAACCAAAGACTTAAATACTTCTGTATGTGTGCACTGAATTTATTTAATACACAATTTGAATTGAATTACTGAAATAAATGAACTTTTCCACAACATTCTAATTTATTGAGATGCACCTGTATAACATAATGTGTGTGTGTGCACATTAAGCAGGACACAGCAAGATATTGTTTAGCAGTTTACTTAAAATTATGTGATACGATTATTTCATAAACATTCATTATATTTGAACTTACGTGACAAGGAAGGTTTTTATCAGCTTGTAAATGGTCATTTGAGCATATGAACATTGTTAATGATCTCTGTTCCAGCATACAGACTTCAAAGGACTACCCAGCAAGCACATGACCGACCTTCAATGTTGAAATATGTTAAAAATAATGACAGTTGTTGTTTCAAAGTTGAAGCAATGTTGAAAAATGTTTAGTGCTAAATGGTTGAAAATGGTTAACAAAAACACTTGTAAAGTGTTATTCTCTATAGTCTTTTTTCATTTTTATAACATCTGTATGTTGAATCAACTTAATGTCTTCAACAGCATACAAAATAAATGTCTGCCTTTTAAATGATTAAGATTAAATTGAAACTTTTTTTTTTAAAATAGCATTTCACAATATTTTAATCATGACAGATTCTAAAATCTAAAGGTATATGTTAAATATTATCTTCATTGTTTTAATTTATTGCTTTGATCATGATTGGTTAATCTGGCTGTCATCCAGGAAACTGGACGATGAAATGGTTCGCGCCTTTCTACATTTGAAAATATGACCGTTATTATCGTCTTTCTGTGAGTGAGGCGGCTGACTGTGAGCTGCTGCTCAATGTAACTGGTTGGTCCCGAATTATTTAATAAATGCCAGTTATTTATTCGTGACGTTAATGGAGAACAAAAAATTTTGTGTGAACAAAAGGAGGGTCAGATATGTTTTGCAAGGTCCTGCAAATATACTGTCAAAATGAGGTAATAATCGCTATCTTTATTATCTTTCCAAAATAGTAAAGTATATCTTTACGTTACCAGAGTTTACAAATGGGTAAAGGACATGTAAGCTGCAGAAGATAAATACCTGTGTGTGTATTTTTGTATTGCTTTATCACAGATGCTCAAGTTCGATGCTCATCTGACGTTGTTGTGTTGCTGGAAAGTTATGTGTTAATGTCTGTCTTTTAGAGATTTTCCCACATTTTCTTGATATGAATCCCATGCAACTTTTGTTATAACACAATTTAATCTTTTTAATTTGCATGCATATAAGCACAGTGCAGTGTTAATGTTCAAACTGTGTATTAGGCAAGGCAGGACAAGTTTATTTATATAGCACATTTCGTACACAATGATAATGCAAAGTGCTTTACATAAAAGAAAGTAAAATAATAATGAAGAAAAATAATAAGAATTTTACAACTTTTAAATTATTTAAAAAATTACTTATTTTAAATGAATTTAAAACAGAAAATGATTTTACATAAAACAAAAAAAACAAAAATTAAAAAACAGAGCTGGAGCGACGACAGTGACGGACGAGAGAGGACCAGGCCTGGGCTTTATTTTATGTTTTGGTTTTTATTTGTGCTTATCAGTCGTCTGTGAGGGGCTGATGCACTGTTTTGTGTTTATTTTGTAATTAAAGTTTCATTTTGATTGTCCGCCGGTTCCCGCCTCCTCCTTCTCATTGATTATGGAGTTTTTATTATTACAGTGGTGCCGAAACCCGGGAGAATGAGGGACGCGCTGCTGAAGATCCCTCGCCGCTGTGGTGAATCCGCGGTGCCATCGAGCTGGCGAGGAGTGTGCTGCCATGGACGCTCGAGGCGGTGGGCTGGAGTGAGTTTCCAGGGACGGGCGAGCTCACTGCCGGCCGCCCGCTATGTGGAGGGGCGGCTGCCGTCCCTGAGGGATCGGAGGAGTCGGCACCGTTTTCCAGGGGGCCGGAGCCTGCTGCCATCCACCAGAACGGGGAGGAGCAGGGAACGGGGGACTCCTGCCGGCTGCCCAAAACTGGAGGAACCGTCGCCGTCCACCGGGCAGCGGAGGAGTGTCGTGGTGTCCGCCGAGGGCCGTCCAGTGCCACTGCCAGGCACCGCGGAGGAGATCACCCAGCTGGTGGAGGTCCAAGCGGCAGTGTGTCGGGGAACCGGAATTTTTTCCTCTCTCCCCTCTCTAGTCTCTGTCGCTCTTCCTTCCATCTCCTTTTCTCTCACCTCGTCTGTCCTACCCCCAGGTTCCCGCAGGTCCCCGTGAGCGGTCCCCCCGGAGGGAGGTGGGGGGGGGGGGTAGAGCACAGTCTCAGGAGTACCCCCCGGCCTGCGAGGGGCAATGGGGGTATGTGACGGGTGGGGTGAGGCTGAGTGACGTGGGAACCGGAAGGCCTGGTCCTCTCTCGTCCGTCACTGTTGTCGCTCCGGTTTTATATCCCTCCATCTCCTCCGTGGGACTCGAGACCAGAGGGATGAGCAGGTGTCGCTCATTTCCCAAATCACTCCACCGGCCTCATTCCGGTTCCCACATCCCTTGGCCCCGCTAAAGGAGGACTCCCCTTGTTTTGTGTGAGCCCTTGGTATTTTCTAACTGACTCGATCCTAATGATCTGAGTGCTCTGTTAGGTTTATATTCAGTGAGCATATCTGAAATATATTTCGGCCCTAGGTCATTTAGTGACTTATATACGAGTAAAAGTACTTTAAAATCAATCCTAAATGTAACTGGAAGCCAGTGTAAGGACCTGAGGACTGGTGTGATATGCTCAGATTTTCTGTTTCTAGTCAGAATCCTGGCAGCAGCGTTCTGGATGAGCTGCAGCTGTCTAATGGTCTTTTTGGGAAGGCCGGTGAGGAGCCCATTACAATAGTCCACCGTGCTGGTGATAAAGGCATGAACAAGTTTCTCCAAGTCTTGGCTGGAAACAAAACATCTAATTCTTGCAATGATTTTTAAATGATAGTATGCTGATTTAGTTACCGCTTTGACATGACTACCGAAACTAAGGTCTGTCTCCAGAATCACACCAAGATTCCTGACTTGATTTTTTGTTGTTTGACCCCTAGAGTCAAGGTATGCATTCACCTTGAACACGTCATCTTTGTTTCCAAATGCAATGACTTCAGTTTTTTCCTTGTTTAACTGAAGAATGTTCTGGCACATCCAACTATTAATTTCATCAATGCATTGGCAGAGGGAGTGAATTGGGCTGTAGTCATTTGGAGATAAGGCTAGGTAAATCTGGGTATCATCAGCATAGCTGTGATAGTCAAATAATGACAAAGAACCAAATTGCCTTAGTGGGAGCATATACAGGCTAAACACGAGTGGTGCAAGAATTGACCCTTGTGGGACTCCGCATGTCATGGACGTCCACTTAGACTTATGCTCTCCTATACTCATATATAATAGGCTATATAATAGCATCTCCCTTCTAAGTATGACCTGAACCATTTGAGTACCATCCCAGAAAGCCCGACCCAGTTTTCCAGTCTCTCTAGTAGTATGTTATGATCGACAGTGTCAAACGCAGCACTGAGATCTAGCAATACCAGCACCGATATTTTGCCAGAGTCACAATTTAAGCGGATATCATTTATAATATTAATGAGTGCTGTCTCTGTGCTGTGATGTGGTCGGAAAACAGATTGAAAATTGTCCAGGTATCCATTTGAGTTTAAGTATTTGTTCAGCAGATTAAAAAATAAATTTTCTATAATTTTGCCTATAAAAAGGAAGATTAGATATTGGTCTAAAATTGCTCAAAATGGTGTTATCAAGATTGCTCTTTTTCAGGAGGGGCTTAACAACTGCAGTTTTTAAGGAGTTTGGAAATGTCCCAGAAAGAAGTGAGGTGTTTACCACTTCTAAAAGATCTGCTTCTAAGCAGCTAAGCACACTTTTGAAAAAAGATGTGGGAAGTCTGTCAAGATAGCAGGTTGACGATTTTAGGTGCTGCACTATGTCTTCCAGAATTCTGCTATCAATTGCTTCAAAAATAGACAAAGTATATTTTTGATATTGTGGCCTAATCTGTCTGACCTCTGCATTACTTGAAGATGTGCTAATTGCCTTCCTGATATTGAAGATCTTCTCAGAAAAGAAGGATGCAAACTCATTGCATTTGCTGTCTGAGAGCATTTCACTGGGAATCTTTTCACTGGGGACTTGGGGGGTTTGTCAGTCTCTCAACAGTGGCAAAAAGAGTACGAGTGTTATCTAAGTTACTGTTTATAAGGTTTGAGAAGATATTCTGTCTAGCTGTGGCTAGTTTCACATTAAAATCATGAAGGCTGTCTTTATAGATGCTATAGTTAATTTCAAGTTTTGACTTCCGCCACATCCGCTCTGCTTTTCTGCGTTGTCTTTTCATAGTCTGAACTGCTGTTGATCTTCTCCAAACTGATTTCTGTCTGTTTGTTTTCTTACTGACTATTATTGGAGCAATATCATCAATAACATTCTTCACTTTTGAGTTGAAAGAAACAAGGAGAACATCAACAGAGTCTGCATAAATGCTTGGTGTAAAAGATATAGCCTCCATAAAAAGTACACTTGTGTTCTCGTTAATGCATTTCCTACTGACAGAGACCGATCTAGATTCAGTAGTAGCAGACATCAAAATATCAAAGAAAATGCAGAAGTGATCAGATAGTGCTATGTCCTTAATATCAATGGATGAAATGTTACCCCAACTGATGATTAAGTCTAAAGTGTGTCCACCTTTGTGTGGGTCCATGCACATGCTGAGTCAAGTCAAAAGTGTTTAGAACCCTTATAATTTCTTTTGCAATGCACTTTAACATTATTAATAATGTTAAAGTCGCTGACAACAATAAATATTCTCATTAGGAATAAAACTGCCTCATTTTTGACCTGTGCTGAGCTGTAGCTGAATAGTTTGGCCTACTACACTGCTGGAATTTAATGTTGGTCATTATGGTGTTAATTAGAGAGACAAATATTCTCTGAAGTGGTACTTGATATAAAAAGTTTGAGAACCACTGGTTTATAAAAAAAAATATATAAAATGGATTCCTGCTTTTAAATAACTTTTCAGTAAACCATTTCTTCTTTCCCCTTTTAGAGAGGATCCAGCTTTTTATTGGCACATTTTGTTTATCTGCGTCACGTTTGGTAGAGATTCATTGACTTTTGTGATAGGTTGTGATTTTACTCTAGAAATGAAACTAGTGCCGGCAGGAATGGGGGAAGTAAGGCCCTGGGACGCAGCATCTCATTCCCTCGAGGAACCACGGTTACTTGCATAACCTGAGACGTTCCTCTTCAAGAACTCAAGCTGTGTCGGAGGATGCTTTAGGAACAACTATGCCCATTCCGCGAGACTTTCAAATATCTGCCTAGTGTGGAAAAGCACAACTAAAGCAAGAGAAGGAGCCAGGAGCCTGACAAGTAATTGGGGACATCCCTGACCAATGGCCAAACTTCAGAAGTAGTGAGTCTTGACCCCCAAGCAAGGGGGAGATCAGAGGACTTGAGGCTTTAGGATAGCATCCTGATCCACCACTTAGCATAAGCTTCTTCTGCACAAAGGCCTTAGCCTCACCATGGATGAAACCCCACACCAGAGTCTGCCCACTGACTGGCCACTGAGAGGGCGCAGTAGGCTGCAGTGACTGCCACGTAGACCTTCCGTGTGGAACGGGTTAACCCTGCAGAGAGAAGGGCCTGCCGGAACTCCAGAAGTGTACTAACCGGGCAGTTAACTGGATCAAGCTGGCGGTCTCCACTAGGGATGGGTACCGAAACCCGGTATTAAAATGGTCCCGGGGCTAAATTATTTAAGACCGTAGTATCAGTAAGATCTGACGGTACCGTTTCTGCTTTCAGTACTGGAGGGGAAAAAATTTATGTACTATGTATTTTTGCCAAACATTTCTAATGTGCGATCATATTAAGACGTTTGTCGTTGAGATCTGCATGATAGGGAAATCAGTTACAAGAACCAACTCAGCTCGGCCAGAATGAAGCTACTAACAGCAGAATGACCCCATTGCGATGCACTCTCTCCAAAGCCCCAATGGAGCTGGATGAGTCAGAGAGAGAACCAGAGGGGACAGTGCAATGTCTCTCGAGTCGCAAACAGGTCCACCTGAGCCTGGTCAAACATTCTCCATATCTGCTTCACCACCTCAGTTGTGACAAGGATCTCCCAGCACCAGGCCTGTGACAAGAACAATGGTCTCCTCCACATGTTTAAGGCATGTAGGACCTCCATGTGACCCTTAACATGTTAAGCGGGTTTCCCCTCGGGGAGAACCCCTTGGTCTTGACCCACCACTGTAGGGGTCTCATGTACAGCTGTCCAAGTTTTCATGTTGGATGAGGTTGTCATCAGACACAGCACTCTAGAACTGCTTAACAGTGAGTGACTGGCCTTCTCTGACTTTCGTGACTGCAGTAAGGATCGGGTCGATCCATGCAGGAGACATATGTGCCTGCATCATGGTCGAATCCCACACTACGCCCAGATAAGTGGTTCTTTGTACTGGAGAAAGCACACTTTTCTTGGTGTTAAGTCTTAACCCCAGCTTTTTCTTCTGAGTGAGAATTACACCTTGATGCCAAACCGCCATCCACTCTGATTGAGCTAATATCAACCAATCGTTGATGTGGTTGAGTCTTGAAAGTGTGGGGTGAGAGTTCAAGGGCAGAAAAAGAACCGATATTGGTAGGCATTTGCCACCAAAAGCAAACCTCAGGAACTTCCTATAATGAGGAAAGTTGAAGTACTGGCTGTTGGACCCGGACTCTGCAATGCGAGGAGGGACCACCTCGATGGCCTCCATCCTCAGAGTGTGTCTACTTCTGTTCCATTATCAGAGCCTGCTGTGGGCCCAACAGGGTGGTAATGGGGCTGTTGAATTGAGGCAGAGGAGAATCAAACTGGATTATGTGGCCTCTTGCTACAGTGTTTAGGACCCATTGAGACACATTTGGCAGTAGTTTTCACACTGCCAAATAGTCTACTAAGGGAATCAGCCTCTCGAGACTGATCTCTGGTGTCATCAGAGCAGTTAGCTCAGTGCCCAGAAATGGTGCACCAGCAAGAGATGGCCAAACTACCTACTCTGGAATCCTCTGTAGGGGTTGCAAGCCTCTTAGCACCATTAAGTTTCCGGGCGGTAACTGCGAGAAGCACTCATCAGAGACCGCTGCACCCTGGAACACCGGCAGGGTTGGCAGATCATTCTCCTGAGGGCATTGAGTAGAGACGGGCACCGTGTAATGCAGTTTACACTGCTCTTCTCCAGAGGGGCCTGCCCTCCGATGTCCTGAGACACAGCATCAGGATTCTCAAAGCTGAAGTCTCCTATTAAAAATGACGGTCCTCAGACCCACCCCGTCTGCTAGGACCAGAGTCTGCTTGGGGCATGACCCAATGAAGCACACTTGGCAGGGGCTCCCACAACGCCTTGTGATGGTTCCTAAGGGAACCAGTCTTGCGAGACTGGCCTCTGCTGTGCCTACTGCAGCTAGCTCGGTGCCCTGAAGCAGCGGACCGGCAGGGAACAACTGTACTAGCTGCTCTAGAGACCTCTGTAGAGATAGCGAGCCTCTTAGTACTGCTACATTTCCGTGCAGTAACTGAGAGAAGCGCTTGCCGGAAACCGCTGCTCCCTCGATCACCAGCAGGGTTGGCAGAACGATCTCAACGAGGCCACAGAGGAGAGATGGGCACCGTGTAATGCGGTGAACACTGCTCTTCCCCAGAAAGAGCTGGACCTCAAAGAGTCCTGGGCCTTAGGACATTTTAGATGAAGACTCTCCAGCAAGAATGACGGTCTGCAGAACCGTCCTTCCACTAGAAGCCTTTGGCCTGGGAGCTCCACACTGATTATAGACTTTGTGGCGTACAAGCAGTGACACCCCCAGCATGAGGGGCTGGAACACAGTAGGGTTGGGACTGCTCCCATCCAGCAGCCCTTGCTGACTGCCTCAACCTCCTCACAGGAAGAGAGGTAAACATGATCTCACTCGAGAAATTTTATCCCAAAACCCCTGTATATCTAACTTCTGATAGTGAAATAAATATTTCATTTTATTCCTCAGAATTAAATGTAGTCAAACAAACAGACAGTTTTGTGTAGAAAGACTTACATCAAAAACAGAAATGATAAAATATATGCAGCGCCTTGGCAGCACGAGCCGCTCAGTCGCGCAAACAGCATCAATCTACTCAGAGAAAGATGGCCGCTGCAGTGAGCTCTTACTCAGAGGGGGAAGAAAATGAAGCGCAGACTTCCAAGCCTCAAGAACGAGCTCTAGATCTTGGGAACATGGGTGGAGATAGGAAGAGCTGTCTCAATCCTATCCGCCAGATCATGTGCGATCCCCGCGATCTCGGTCAGAGGGACCACGATCACAAGATCACACGCATGGACACACTCTTGTTCCTGAAGAGCTAAATTTTTCCACCAAAATAAGAGATCAACTGGTTTCAGTCATAAAAGGTCATACGAGGGTCTCTCTTGCAAGTACAGTGCAAAATATGCATATTATTCTACAAAAAACTTTGAATATTATTGTATTTGGATTGTTGGATTTGGATTGACTGCAGGGTTTTAACAATACATCCATGCACAAACACTGCAAGCTAAAGTTTGCAAACTTACCATTCATGAAGCCTTCGTCATCTGAGCTGTCTCTGGCCAGAGGAATGAAAGAATAAAACCCCTCAGAATCTCACCTGTAAGACAAGAACAAAACAGAAACGTGTAACATGTCAGTAAAAGTGACATCTCAGGATACATTATCCACTTTTCAAAAAAAATAAAATCAGACTTCATTTCTCACAATTGTTAGTTCAAGACAACGTCTTCAGTAGACTGTTTGATTTTAATCATGTACATCAGTACCACAATCATTTAAAGTTTATCTTAAACTCTATATTATGTTGCAGCGAACTGGAGAGTAATTATTTTTTGTTGGATTTTCTAAAGCCATTTTTCCCTTACATTTGACTTGGCACATGTTGATTTTGGACTTGCTTGTATGCTGCTGTTTGTACTTATTCTCATCAAAGCAGGATCATGTCCTAAATCACGTCTAATCATCCCAAACCCTTGAGTTTCCTGCCGTCCCTTGCTGCCTCATCTTTAATCACAACTGTCTGTGCACATGACAGCTGATGATTGATTGACTGATTAGATTTGGGAGCTCTCACACTGTCAGACCTGAGCAATTAGTCTCCAAGGACAATGAGATAAAACAGCATTAAACAAAGTCCTTTCCACACTCTCGTTCTGTGTTCTCATGTGAGTCCCCAGAGCTTAGCATTTTATTTAGATTCACGGCTAATTATGCGGACGGATCTGTTTACTCTTCAGATCAAAGTTTCTCCCTTCTGTGTTATAAACAAATCTAAACAGTCCATTCATTAGCACAGCCAACAAAGACTTTAGCACTGCCCCCTTAGAAAACTCATTAATCAGTATGCAGAACGAGTTGAGTGATGTAGAGTTAAATCTGCCCCGCTAACAAACTCCTGTCTAAAGTACTTCCACCTGCAGTCTTGAGTTGAGTAAATATACACATATCACTAAGGGTACATACAAATATATATATATATATATATATATATATATATATATATATATATATATATATATATATATATATATATATATATATATATATAGATAACTTTATCATCTAATAATATACATATTTTGCGCTCATACAACTGTTTGTTTAATATATATATATATATATATATATATATATATATATATATATATATATATATATATATATATATATATATATATATATATATAAAACAAATCAGTTAGGTCACAGTTGTATGAGCGCAAAATATGTATATTATTAGAAGATAAAGTGTATCAATTACTATAAATATACACATTTTCAGTTAATGATACTTTTATATATATCAGATTTCACACTTTTTAAAATAAAAATTCAATGACACAATGAAATCTATTCCTATTCGAGCATGAACAAGAAAAAGAGAAAAGGACCTAATACCGAGCTTTGTGGCACGTCATAATTTACCACTGTGAGTTCACATATTTGTGCATTTATACAGTGGACTTAGTGGATGGGCAGGAAAATTATAATTATTATTTGTTTTTCAACATGCAGACTTTTAAAAAACAAATAATTAATTGATATTGTAGTAGGGAATGTTATATTTCCTTGAACATTTTATCAGTGATATGCATGACCGATATTTCCATCTGATACATCGCTGTACTGCCTCAGTGGGTTCACTTCTCAGTATTTTAGAAATGCTTTGTCTCTGACTAGAAACACCTGCATCTGGTTTAGTTTTGTAACCACTATTTTTTTTGGGGGGGGGTGTACTACAGCACATGGACGTAAAGAAATTTAATTTCACAACAACCAAATGGGTGCAGAATTCATCACCAGCTCTCTCTCTCTCTCTCTCTCTCTCTCTTCAGATCTCTGTGTTGAGTGGAAACTCTTTGATGGTGAATCTTTTCTGTCCTCAAACGCTTCACTTCTGTGTGCTAATTTTGGCTCTGCTACTAATTAACAGCTCTGTGCTGAAGAGTTTGAGCATGCAAACTGTTCCCTGCTGTGTGCGTTACTGTGTACCTGCCCGCACACACACACACACACACACACACATACACACACACACACACACAGGTTTGACACCATTCTGTCAGAGCACTGTGAGAGCGAAGCTCACTATTTCTCAAACGAGCAGAGCACAAACGAACCAACAGGAAAGCGTTTCCATCACTGAATCATTCCTAACCGTCTTTCTCTCTCTCTTCCTGTCAGTCTGTCTTCAGAAACAGCTGTCTGAGTGTCCTACGGCTGTCTGGTCCCTGCCGTGACGGTTCCTGACTGTTGAAAAGCTCTTGGTTAATTAACGTGTTCTGTATTAATTCAGACATTCAGAGTCATTATTCACAGGAGACGTGTTATACATTTACACCGTGTCTCTGTAATTTAACTACATTTCCAGAGTTTTCAGCAGCAGGAGTGTGTGTGTGTGTGTGTGTGTGTGTTCGGCTCATGGCTGCGTCTCCCTGTGTCTATATTTAGTGTGAGTACGTTTGGAGTCTTGTTAGATGTTTATTTGAGATGAAATTGAGAGCAGGTGACAGCGAGCGTGTGGGACGATCTCACGGGACTCAGTGTGATGAGGACGACTGCTGATACGCTAAAGCTTCAATCACTGCTGAGATCTCACACGCTCAGTGTTCATCTGTCTATCTATATATCTATCTATCTATCTATTGTTCTGTAGTTCTGTCTATCTTTCTTCATGGATGAAAGGGATAAAATTGATAGAAGGGCATTTTTAGGTCATGCAAATGTAGTAGAGCTCCACTATGCCCTCACACACACACACACACACACACACACACACACACACAGCTCATTGTAAGTGAATTAATTCGGTGATCTCTCGCTGTGTTTAAGTGGGGCAGACAGCAGGGGAGGAGAAAAGAGCAATATTCATAAATCTACCACAGAACGACAGACAGAGAGAGAGAGAGACAGCTGGAGGAAATACGGCCAAAAATGGAAATAATGGTCTCCATAAAAAGAGGAAAAAGATGAATTAAAGAGCGGGGCGTGTGAAAGAGCAGATGAAACGAGAGAATGAAGAGGCTGTGTGAAAGATTCACAGACGCGCCGCTAGTGTGCACTGTTCAACCGGTAATGACACACAGACCCTGACCCAGATACACACACACAGAGAGAGAGAGAGAGAGAGAGAGAGAGGGAGAGAGAGAGAGAGAGAGAGAGAGAGAGAGAGAGAGAGAGAGAGCTGCGACCCCAAGAGCATCATGGGAGTAGTAGTTCTCGTGCACTGAAATGAGCTAAGCGTCTCTCTGTTACTGATATGAACTTCAAGATTACATCATCAGATAAACCAACACAGCGAGTTTCGCTCAAACACACACACACACACACACACACACTGAAAACATTACAGACAGATGGAAAAGACTTGCTTTAAAAGACAAACGTCTCTGCGGCTCACGGCGATGTTCTGGGAGAAACATCAAACCTGAGCCGTGTCACCCGTCTCACACACTGTAAACCCTGAAAGAAGCTGAAACGTTCGGCCTTCAGCAGCTCACTGTGTGTGTGTGTGTGTGTGTGTGTGTGTGTGTGTGAATGCTGTTTATGTTCTTATTAAGGCTCTATTTTGAGAGTGTAATATATTCTGTGTCTCCAGAGCTTTTTCTGTTTCCAGCAGAATTTCACTCAAGAACACCATTAACTTCCAGAGCTGCAACTCAATAACTAAACACACTCTCAGACAGCGTGTGTGTGTGTGTGTGTGTGTGTGTGTGTGTTTGTGTGTGTGTGTGTGTGGTGTTCCTCAGACGAGCTGCAGTCATAGCGCCGATGGTTTGAAGATGTTGAAGTCATGTAAATAAAGCGCAAGTGTTCAGGTGTTTGAAATGAAATTCAAATCACAGTTTATGCATGAAATAATAAGTGTGGACTTTAAACAGATGTAAAAATAGAGGAGAGATTCTGCAGCCTGACGACAGACAGACAGATTCACAGTACCAATACAGACTGGAATGATGAAAACTATCTGAAATCATTTAGGTGTAAGTGGACTCGGAAACAACAGTTAAACTTCCACGTAATGTCTTCAGAAACTGCTTTCCCTCACGCAGGACGTGTTTCCTTTCATTCACAATGTTCTCTCGGTTAAACTTAACTGATCAGTGCAGGAACGAGATCGGAAAAAAAACATTATCATACTTCACGCTATCTGAAGAGTTTTATCGGTTATTATAATGAACTTTCAGATCCTTCCACAAATTCTCAAATTTAAGAAAAAAATAAAAGTTTCTAAATCCCCGCCCCCTGTTTTAAGCCCCGCCCCGGACATAAATACAGTCATATGTGCTGCTCTCGGGTATTTTCTTAAATGTACTAACTAAACTAGTTTGTTATTTTAATACAGCAAGTTGAACTAAATTAAAATGAGAAATGTTGGCAAGTACTGTTGATGATTTTCTTTTTTTCAAGTAATGTTTTTTTTTTTTTTTTTATTGGTTTTCAACGGTTCATGTTAAATATTTAATGGTTTATTTTAGTTAACTTCATTAACCTTGTATATTATGCATACGAAACCTGGATTTGATGGATGAACTTTTTCACAGTAAATGATGTGTTATTCAGACAAGCAGCACTTTACTGTTTTTTACACATAAGTCCAGCGCTGGCACTGTTTTCACAGCTCTCTTCTCATCGCAGGGCTCTTTTCACATTGTGCTCTTGGGCTCTCAATCAGTAAAGTATCGCTGTGAGCGCTAGCAGCAGCTGCTTAGCACTGTAACTAGATAACACTCAGGACGAGAGGGGCTTGTTTGTATTTGGTCGATCCGCTCTGGCCAAACTTTGATGTTCACAAAACTTCCAGTTTGAAATCATCCCAAAACTCTTGTAATTCTACTTTACCAGCTGGAACAGAAAATACACCCTTCAGGAATAATATCATTTTACAGGGACAACGGCAGCACAGACATTCTTTTTGATCAGGTGATATTGTCAAGATGATAAAAATATGAATATGAAAAGTCCTTTCAACCTGACACTGAGCAATAACTCACTTTAGCTCTTTATGAACATGACATTTGAGCTTGTCCTTGTGTAAATATCAAGTTAAAATGAGTATCTGACTTTGACCAGATTTAGAAGATACTCACATGCTTAAAATACAACACATGCATAGTCATTTTTTAAAAGTTTCACAGTGCAAAAGTTTCTGCAGGAGAGGAATGACCCAGAAACACAAGACTTAAATTAGTCATCCGGAGAACGATCAGAAAACACAATGCAGTCTGCACATGAAAAATGTTAGTGAAAAAGTGTTTTCTAGGCTAATGAGGAAAATAAAGCGGCTGGAATCTCTGCAAGACATCAAAAATAGGAACGGCATGAATTGGACAGCTCTGTCCATACAAACACTGTCCTGACACGAACCGCTGGAGCTGAGAGTCTGCTCCACACATGATCTGTGCACAGGAGAAGGCTGGAGATGTGTGGGACTTCTGTGAAACTTGTCACACTGTAGGTTCAGCAGGAGATGCTGACAGCGACAAAGACAACAGCGTTGGAGACAAAGTCATATCAGTGACTCTGAAAACACTGAAAACCCAAGCGACGAGGACAGTCCTGCGTCTCAAGGATTAGAGACACATCTGAATAAAGTCACTTCAGAAACCTTCACCTTCATTTGTCCCTCTCTCTCTCTCTCTCTCTCTCTCTCTCTCTGTTTTATTTCCTGCTCTGCTGCTGCTTCTCTGGTTTTCTTTTCATGTCCTCCTCGTCTCCGTCTGTTTATCCCTCAGATCGTCTCAACAGCTCCCCAATTAGTTAACAGGGAGAAGCGGACTGCTTTCAGACATTCAAACCCAGCGAGCGATACGAGATCTGCAATTCAGATGTGAGGAGGTTTAACGAAAGAAAGAGACAGACGGACGGACGGATGGATGGACGCATGGATGTTTAATTCATTCAGAGCGTGAGCGTGGAGGTTCAGATCCGCAGGAGTGAAGCGTTATTGATTGTGAACTAAGTGAAGTTTCTGTGTTTATTAGCCGGCGTTCTGCTGAGCTCTGTTCTCCACACACACACACACACACACACACACACACACACACTGCTCACTTTGTTGTTTCCGGCAGATTTGTTTCAATCGGTTGTAGTTTTACTCTGTCTCTTAATACTGCAAGATTACAATCCAGAGCTTTATGACATGATGTAACCATCCTCATTCTACTGTATATTCAGAAAAATCATTTCCACTTTTTAAAAAGATGCACATCTCTATTGCTCCTAACAGTTGTCTCGCCTGAAAGCTGGTGCTGTGATCTCACGGTGGTTAAGAGAGTTTTCAGGAGTTTGTTGGTAAATGGTTCAGCTGTGAGAGTTTTGTGAGAATCGATATTTCTCAAAGGGGTCAGATTGATCGAAAGTGAGCGAGTGAGTTACTTTATTTTCTCCTTTAATCTCTCTCTTAGACCTCGGCTAATCTCTGGCAGGTGAGCGTGCTGATGTTAGCAGAACACTTCAATGTTCTTCTGGAGGTTCAGTTCGTTAGTCCTCATCTGATCAGAAACCCTGGCAGCAGAACGGAGCGGACGAGAGCAACGAGAGCAGGTTTCTACTTTAGGGATCCAACTCCAGCTAAGGAGATGAATGGAAACACTATCCTCCAGGTGATATGGACCTTCTTGGATCCTTCGGCTCAACAGATCCCCATGACGGGGAAACACAACATCTGCTGGGGACCATCGATGCAGAGACATGTCTCATCTGACTGCAGGTCAGTAATTGACTCATATGTGTTTCAGGATAAACATCTGGGACAGAGCTGATGGTCGGATGAAACACGGCCTCCGTCGAGTCTCCTGAAACGTTCCTCTGAGTCTCTGTCTCTCAGCTACCTGTCCCGATAATTGGCCGCTTATGTGTTTTGTGTGTATTATTTGAAGTCGTTTAGGTAAGAAGACGTCTGTTAAGATCATAATTAGTTTCTACTCGAGGGAGATCTTCGCATCAGATCTCTCTTTATTGTAATTTAGTGAGCTGGAGAGGCAGCAGATGGCACCTGATCCGGATCCGGCTGCTTTCCTCTGACGATCTTCCAGCGTCCCGTTCCTGTGCGGAGTCCAGACCCTGGTTATCATCGCTAACTATCACTAAAAATATTAGAAGCTTTTTTTGTTGATTTGAACTAAAGTTACTGTAAGTAACAAATAAATTAGAAGAAATAATTGGAGGGTTATTATAGATTATTAACTCATACTTTAAAGGAAAGTGACAATTTGAGATTACAATCATCTTAATGCTGGATGTGTTTCAGGTTTTGTCTTCTCCAGATGTTCACTGATGGACTGGAGTGCTGTGGAATATTGTGATGTTTTTATCAGCTGTTTGGACTCTCATTCTGACGGCACCCATTTACTACAGAGCATCCATTTCTGAACGCAGAAACACACTCATCCTGATCTCAGATGAACTGAGGGTGAGAGCATTTTGGGCCATTTTCCATTTTTGAGAGAACTACTCCTTTAAAATTAAACAAAAGGAAAAATCCAACACAAAACAAACAGAGAAGCATGTGGTTCATATCTGTCTCTTGTTTTTAACATATACTATTTATACTATTTCTGCCGTAGGGTTTTACAGTGTTTCCCAGGTTTTAGTGATCATTACGCTCCTGCTATGAACTGTAACAGTCGAGATTTAGCTAAATGATCCTCTCTTTTTCATACCTACTGCAAATATCCTCCATCATAGCCTTGGTAGATCTATCCAGTAAATCCACTGAGAAACGTGCAGTTCCAGGACAGAACGTGGTGTCATGCCTCGTGATGCAGCAGAGGAACACGAGCGGATCAGACCATAAATCAAGCGCTCGACCCTCCTGACGCATCTGAACCAGCATGATCAAACCAGAGCTGGGTCTGTCAGCTTCCACTGCACGACAACTGATCTCATAAAGTCTTCTAATACTGTGCAGGTACTTTTTGGTCCAACTTGATTTCTGAGAATAGTTGTTTTTTTAGCCTAATTTAGTCTTGTTTTTTGGTTTTTCTGTGTTAAGCATCAGTTGAGAGAGGTTTATCTGATATACGAGCTTATTAAAAGCCAGGAGGACTGCTGACGGCAGAAGGTGAGCGTGCAACACACTTTAAGAGCTTTCTTTTGTTCTGCAGAGTCATATGCTGCTTATCACACACCAGACATGTCAATCACAAGATCATTTTGCTTCATCGCTGCAGAAACCTTCACTTCAGACACAAACACACACACACACACACACACACACACACACACAGCAACAGGAGAGTCGATGCAGCTCTGCAAACCCTTCATCACACACAGCAAGACACCTGAAGACTGATCCGAGGGATGGATAGAGAGAATTCAGCGATCTGATAACAGCAAACTGTATCCAGCAAGATAATTTTGTTAAATAAACAGAGTAATATTTTGTGAATGGTGTTCTAACAGATATATAACAGTTGAACAAGAGAACAGAAATTAAACAGTTATTGCCGTGCCTGGCAGATGTTAGATTCATACTAATACCTAACAAAGAGTATTACTATTTAAAATAACTATTTTCTTCTTATTATTCTTCCTCTCCACATGGAGCCTATGGCAGTCCAATGAACAGTGAAAACTGGCACATTTATAGTGGAATATAGCAGAATGGTAATCAGACCAACATTGGGGTCTCTAGAACCAACTCTATAGTCCCACCAACAAAACAAACTTTGTTCATCTGATTACATTAAATCTGACATAAAGACTCCATATATTACAGTAGTGGCCATATTCAAAAGTAGAGTATTCAGGTTTTTTCACTACTCCTTCCAAATATGCCCAGTTGTAATAAAAATTGGTTCAGACAATCTTTGGACCAAGCTGCACAGAAAGAAAGAAAATTATTTTCAGTTTCATCTTTGCTGAAATATTGTGTGTTGCGAGCTTACAATGGGCTGTTTCTCAGCAATACTTTGATCAACTGAAATGAAACTCGGCATGCTTCATCAACTCCATGATATGAGGGTATCTGGCAAAGTTGGGAATGGCACCACCAACAGGTCTGAACCAACATGAGATACCAAAAATTGACATTTCTGTCTATAACTTTGGAACATTTTGTCAGACAATCTTGGAGTCCATGGATTCCTTGGGTCATGACGAATCTGAGGGTGTTGATTTTGACAAACCGCCTGTCCACCATTTTGAAATTTGTCATAAATTCCAATATCTTTTGAATAATTTGACAGATCTCAGCAAACAAATGGTAGGGCTCACCAAAAATATGTCTGGGACATACCTGATAAGTTTGAACACAGTGTCATCTTGTGTTCCAAAGATATAAAGACTTTTGCGTAAACATACCTTTTGAAAAGCAAAATTTAGTTTTCTCTGTGTCAATACATTTCTTGATTTATGCCATTTCTGACAATCTATCATTTTTAATTTTCCACCATTTTATTTGTCTTCCATTTTGAACTAATTGAAAACATCTGTGTCTAGTTCCCTACTCAGGGAACCATGGTTACATTCGTAACCCGAGACGTTCCCTTTCAAGGGAACTTCAGACTGCATCCTCTAGGGGGCGCTATGGGGAACAGTATACCCACGCCACCATGCTGAGGGGAGTGCAGGCCAGAATCATGGCAAACACTAAGTACCAATTCTACCAATTCCATGGGAGTTGCCCTTACGACATTTAGACGGCTGTCTGTGACAGTACCCCTTACAGCCAAAGGCCTAAGCTACATACTCAGTTTTTATTTGTTAGGGCCTCGGTCCGGGGGAGAGCTGAAAGCTTGGAATCCGGAAAGATTCCTTTAAAGGGATACGGCTAAGAACCTTACATTTTATACTAAGTCTTGCCTGTCACACAGGGGCTACAGCTAGCTTTCGCATAAGCTTGCTGAAGGAGCTGTCCTAACAGATCCCTAGTAGCAACACCCTGTTTAGATACTGTAGGTATCCGAGGATACATAGGTGGAGCGGCCACCAACTCAAGAAAGGCCATGAAGCAACCAGCTCATAGATGGAATGGTGCATCTCAAATCAGTATGTTTGAGGAGTCATCAACTCAATCTGTGGAAATAATACTGGAGGGCTCTGGGGAAAAAACAGATAACTTAGTCTCATATGAGAGGAGAACTCCAAGCTCAGAGTAGCGTGCTCATAGGCGACCCTTCTTGGAAAAGGGGAGCGCTGCTAAACTACCATGAGAATCACCCAAATAGTCCCTCACGTTGAGGGAAGTGATGCTTGAAGTGTATAAGCAAATACACACTGGCTGAATGAAGCCCAAGGAACCAAGGTCTAATCATCTCAAGAAAGGGAACGGCGCGTGTAACCTTTACCGTACAGGATTTCAGAAATTGCCCAAAGTGTTCACGTGCACACTGACCACAATGTGGTTTTCAGAAAGTACACAGAGCTCAGCGTGTGTAGCTAAAGGTTCCTAAGCATCGGAGAGACGTGGAACCTCACGGGAGAGGCAAGGTCAAATTTTACAAACCTCTGGCGAGGGGAGCATCACATGAGGCAGCATATACAAGAAGACTTCTGTAACTACCAACTCCACATCCCGCTGGATGTGACAGCACAACTAAGCGGCCAGGAACATAGAACCAGCCAAAAACATTATAGGTCCAGAATAAGAGACTGTTATGCGAGGGGTTTCCACCTAACCTTGATCAGGTAGAGAGCTGGTGGTTACAGGGAAATTAGGAAGGGGAGGATAAAAGCAGAAGTAAAAAATCCCTAAACGGAATGAGTATATACCTTAGTATCGTTCTGATTCAGACGAGAATGCTGACTCGTCTGGATCACATCCCTTAGATTCTGCTTACCTGAACTTCTCGATTAACGTCTCAATGAAAATACTGAAGAGTTCAGAAAGCGAAACCTGAGCATCGAGCAGAAAGCCTTTTCTTTCCTCCGGATGTCTGCCAGGTTCATCAACAGATGTCTCTCTCTACCACCATGGCTGCCATAGTCCTCCCCATGGCGGAGGTGGCCTGCTTGGTAGCTCGGAGAGAGACCTGTGGTGTGGCGCAGCTCGGCTACCTGATCAGGAGAAAGGCCCTTGCCTCTATCCAGGTCTCTTAGCAGATCAGCCTGATATGCTTGAAGCACCATTATCATGTGTAATAAAGCCACAGGCTGACCTACTGCTGGATATGCCTTGCCATTTAAGCCAGATGTATTTATTGAAGGGACTTAGATGGCAAGGTGGGAGCATCCTCTCATAACCGTTTTCGCGTATCACCTAGATGTTGGCAATTTTATTTACTCTTATGCTGAAACCGATGGATGCAAGAAGAAAACGGCCTCTTTCATTTCTTTTCAATCTCTGTGTGCTCTGCAAGTACAACTTTGCCGTGGCGCGATCCATAACCTCCAACAGCTCTACATACGCAGGGCAGGAAAATTGAAAAGGCTCAGCCTCGGCTTCATCACCATCCTCAAATATCTCCTGCTTCAGTATCATGATATAACATCATCCTCCTGAGGCTCTCCCTCATCGCTTGTGTCATCGGGTGTCAAATAACACAGATACCGATGCACACATTGTTTAAACGCTTGCTAGTAGTCGACATGATAGACAGAGAAAGATCGCTCTTACCATTTTTTTCAGATGCACGCTTCAAACAGAACAGTCGGTGAAGACGAAGAAGAGTTTGAGTTGTTCTCCCGGTGCCTGTTTATAGTCGAGCCGGTAGTGACGTCAGAGGCTGTCGCCGGCCAACTCGTTGGTGTTTTTTCAATGTATGCTTCAGACACAGGTCACAACGAGGTGTTCCCCATAGCACCCCCTAGAGGACGCAGTTCGAAATTCCCTTGAAAGGGAACCAGTTTTGTTCATACAGCCTTGGCTAGAAGAAGAAACTTCATTCAACCAACCTCAAGAGTACAAAAGGCACAGAAATGTGTGATTCTTCAGGGTTTCTCGATTGACATCTTTCACCCTGTGGTGAATTCATTGCTGTCTGAATGCATGAGCCACACTAATGTATTACAAAGTCTTCACCATGAGAAACAGTCAAACACACACAGTCTTTTGTGTGAAAATCAATAAAGCAAACTAATAATCTCATGAGTAAAACTTGAGCCTTGATGGGAGAAAATCAAAACCTTTACACATACACTGTACATCATCATCATCATCCTCTCTCACACTCACAAACTCACAGGTTTTATGAACTCTTCTTGGCTCAACTTTCTTTTCTTCTTCTTCTTGCCGTGGCATCAGGGGAGTAAGATGTGAGAAACACACATGCAGACGTGAGAAGATGCAAGATCTTGGCGAATAAAAACAGTGAAAGGCTGTAAATGAATGTTCATCACACGTTTGGAGCGAGATCGTGAGAGAATGTTCTAATTTTAAACCCTCTACATACTCGCCAGGGCCTGATGTGTTAGCGAGCCAAAACTTCATCAGAACTTGCTCCCTCGCACTCGGAGGAAGGTAGACAACACGACTCTGATGTCCGTGCAGTGTTTAATGAGCTTGCACAGGAGTGAACGTCCAGAACGACGCCCGCCAAACACCCAGCCAATGGGACTAAAGCAGTTCAGCCGGTAGAAGCTCATTAACGGCTCCTAACGACCACGTGTGAACACGGATCCATCAGTATCTGGACCCAGAACTTAAGCAAGCAGATTTCTGAGATACAAACCGGGGACATTTCCTAGTTCAGCGGCCAAAATATAGCTGAATCTCACTTATTACCATCTGTGAATTAAAAACTGGGGACAACAGATTTATGTTTGCTTTTGTTTTTTAGTGGTTATGGGTTCCATATAATAATAATAATAATAATAATAATAATAATAATAATAATAACTGCAGATCAGACTGACTCCTACTGGTTTTATTACAATTTGCCAAAATAAAAAAACATTGTAATTATCATCATAGTCATCATCAAAGTGGCCCTAACTGATGTTATCATTGATGCTAACAAATGGATAAAAACAATAGTATATTCTAACAAAAGTATTATGATTTTGCCAAAATGCATTACAAAATTAATACCAAAAAATATAAATCAAATAAAGCTCTCTAAAGTTTAGCAGCCTAAACCCACACACACATTCACCATCGTCTCCAAATGTAATAATTGCATTCAATCACATGTAAAAACAAATCAATGTTCTAGAACTGTATTAAATTTTGAATCTCCATTTGAGCTGGTTTAACAGGCTTTTCCTGCACGCAGCAGATCTGTTTCTGACAGATGATATGTCAATCTGTCATCTCTTGCTGTTACCATGACGACGGCCGCCATCTTTGAACTCACTGGAGTTTGGTGGCGTCATTATATGTTAACGTTCCAGGAGTAAAACATTTTTTTTTTTACCAATGCCAGCCAGAATCGCAGGCAGAGTTCATTAGCAAATGCGCCTCTCAAAGTGGCACAGATCGATTCCTGTTCTGGGCCTCGGATAGCGTTCGGCTCGCGGAAAAGCTGCCAGTGAAACGCAGCTAATGAGCCGGAGAGGGACTGAGTTTCTCAAAAATGACACTGTTTTCTCATGAAATACTTTTAAATCAACATCATCTTCTCCAGGATAATAAATGCACATGTGCTCTGTTCCAAACGTACGGAGCATGCCATCGGAGGCGTCTGTTCCAAATCACCTGCAGCAAACCGAGAGCAAAGTCAGTTATTATATTTCAGCTGCAGATTGATGGGTTCTGAAGTTGAGTGGTGGTTATAATGCTGTTGCTTCATTTATTGGTTTTAGTTTTATATTGTCTTGATGGTTTTGCAGCTTCTTTTGGTTCCTGGTCTTTATGAACTGACCGCAAAGGATCTGTAAATTTACACCAGATGAGGTCAAGTAAATAGTACATGCTGAATCCTCGATTTCTCCTAACTCCGTTCTGTGCTAGTGTTAGGGGGTTAGGGGTTAAATACATATATTTACTTGTTTTTTTATTAATGTATTTTACAACAATACAAAGAGCAATGTGTAATATTTGACCAGATTTAGCCCTACACTCTTATTTGCTCCCCTCAAAATGACTTATTTTTTCATTTTTAGATCTTATTAAATAATTGTGCACTCATGATTTTTGTAGATTAACTTTTGCTGCCAAATCCACCAACCTAGTTTATAATATTATTTTTTTTGTTATAGATTATGACATCAGATCAGTATCGTTATCAATACCTAATACAAATGGTATTGTTCCATCCCTAATTATGAGAACATATATCAAATATTAAAAATGCAATAAGAATCTTACATAAACATTACTTTATGAATACCTTGTCCTAACATTTATGTAATGTTTAAAAATATTAGTGAAGGTTGTGAGAACGTTCCCTGTCAGCTTCTAGTGCACTCATTCCTGAGCCAGCAACACCACGGTCATGAGTCCAATGTAAGAATAAAAGCATTATATTTTTGGTGCTGTATCATATCACCATATTCCCTCATATTCTTCCATTTGAAGCCTTTTCACATCTTTTGTGGTCTGTAAGTACTTCCTGCAGATATCATATACAAGTCCCACATACAGCTTCATCTGTCATCTCTCTTCAGCAGTGTGTTGTGGGAATGACCTTTTCTGAAACATGGCAATGCCAATCATACTCTGATTTACAGCACTCCTTCACAGTGCGTCAGACTCCAGCGCGGTCCGTCCGTCCTGACAGACACTCGTTCACAAAACAGCTCCAATTACTGTGTCAATTATTCAGAAAGTATTCTGAATAAACCACTGAGTCAGTCAATTCTTAATCACATAGCTCCACTTACTATTAAGCCATGCACAGTGTTGGGTAAATTACTCAAAAAAGTAATCCACTACAGATTACTAATTACTATTTTAAAACTGCAATTTGATTGCATTACTGATTACTGCATTTGAAAAGTAATCATATTACTAATTGCTTTACTACTAAGGTTATTTTACTTATCAAACTATCAAAACAAAAAAAATACACTACAAAGTGAAACTCATAGTTCTTTCAGTGATTTAATATTGTCTGAAAAATTACATTAGAATCAAAACAGCAACTTTAATGATCACATCTCTTTTATGATAACAGTGAAAATAACTTAAAATGTTCTGCCATTTTTGATCACACACATAAGCATAACATTTGACAAGGCCTAAAAAGTGAATTATAAAGTTTGAAGGGTCATATCATAAACACATATTCTCTGATAAAGTAATCCATATGAAATCAACACGAGGTCCAGTCTTTACCGTCTAAACTCATTATCTATAATGTGATCATGCCTATGTGCAGCATGCTATTCATGCGGTAATCATCCACATGAGACGCACAAACATGTGACTGCCCACATCACCTCCGTTAACAAAGCAGCAAGATTCGTAAAGTTCTTCTAAGATACGATTCGTTTTTGAAAGAAGACACAAAAAAATTAAAGAAGACATCTGTAAAATCCACCAGCAGATAAGATCATTTAGATAAGTAATTTATTCAATTATACTTATATAAGTCATTTAGCTCACATACTCCAGTGATTTATTAAAGGGCAAACTGATGTGCAAAATGTGATTTTAAAATGCATTTGTTATATATATATATGTGTTTTTTTTCCTAAAACTGCATTTGTAACACGGAGTTACAGTTTGTTTTAATGACGTGTTTGTAAATGAAGATCAGCGCACACAAAGGTTTGTTACACACTTGTTTGTTATCTTTATTTTATAAGTGCACAAAGGTGTTTTGTTATTATGTCTGTATCCAAAAAAAAAGTAGACCCTTTACAGATTCAATTGATGTATTGCTCTTATCTGTACGATTAAAACTGAGAGTGTAATTTAAGTTCTTTTCGGGGTTATCAGGAGAAAATGAATCAAGACGCATATATGCGTTAATCGACTTCAAAGGGTTAATAGTGTAATTTTGTTGACATTAGTAAATGTAATTAAATTACATTGATTTTAAATGTAACACATTACTGCATTATCAGGAAAAGTAATAAGAATACAGTAAAGCCTTACTGTGTGTAACATCTTATACTGCCCTCTGGCCATGAAGCCCCGCCCACTTCATCTACCACCCACACCTAAAATAACACTGATCTTCTCCATCAACTACATCAAATTTCACCTACGCATTCAGTCATTTCCACCTACATACCTCCCCTGACTCCACTCCACCAACTCAGTCATTTTCACACACAGTACTTGCTCAATCATGCTGCTCCGCCCACTCATTAAACCACACTGATCTGCCCACTTCCCCTTGACTCCACCCACTTAGTCATTCTTATCTACTTACTCAGCCATGCAGCCCTCTCCATTCATTAAATTACACTGCTCTGCCCATTTTCACCTAACTTACACAATCACATGGCTCCTCCCACTAATTAAAGCACACTGCTCCGTCCAATTTTCATAGATTCCACTCACTCACTCATGTCCAGCTACTCAGAGAATCACACAGCTCCTCCCACTCATTAAACCATACTACCCCACCCATTTTGACAGACTCCACCCACTCTGTCATGTCCACCGGTCTAGTCAATCACACAGCTCCTCCCACCCACGTCTGTTTTCTCACCCATTAAGTTTAATTTAATTTAAATATTGTCTATTTAATCTTAACTCGGTGCACGTGGTTTGTCTCACTGTTAAAGTGTTTGTGTGTTCAGAGTGACAGAACCTTAATGTAATTTTACAGAGCAGCACAATGTTTGTTTGTGTGCTTCTTTTAATTTATTACAAGCTAATCACTTTCTGTAAGCCGTGAAGCGCGTGTGTCTTTGTGCACCTGTCTGAGTGTGTGAGCGCGTCCTCGTTTCTCATCAAGATTGATGCTTCTTTGGCGCGCGAGGAACTGCCGTGTCTGATCAGTAAGAAATAAACTCTTAATGACTGACTCGTTCTCATTTACACAGCAGATTATGCAAATACAATCATAATTCATGCTCTCAGGAGCGGTTAAATAACCTGTTCTAATTCTGATTAAATCACTGCAGTCGCTCTCGATTCTTTCCCGTCATTAAGGGAGTCTGTGACGATGAGCTCTTTCAATTACAGCATGGCTTCTGATGCCGTCAGGGCACTGTGATGGCAGCCGTTATGGAGAATTACCTTCATTCACATTTACAATGCAGAGAATGTCAAGCTTTTGTTTTTCCACACATGTATGTGAATGCTTGACAGGAATCTTTTCTAATTAGCAATTCTCACTGCTGTGAACCATGGTGCAAATTACTAGCCCTCTAATGAATGCCTGAATCCCCCTAGAGAAATCAAACAACATTAAATATTCTATAAAAGGAAGATTTTAGCATAATTTTCAACAGCACTTTCACAAACACCAAAGTTACACCTTCATGTATTTTCATGCTACCGAAGAGAATTCAGTTTCACTTGTGGATGTGATTATTGAGTGTTTTCTGTCAGGATCAGGGTCTGACGGTACTTCATCACTAAATTATTATACTAGCCTTCAAAAGAGTATTTTTTGTTTTGTTTTGTTTTTATGAGAATACTACTTTTATTCATTAAGGACATATTCAATCGATCAAAAGTGTCAGTAAAGACATTTTTAATGTTACAAAATATTTATATTTCAAATAAATTGTCTTTCAAATGTTCTCTTCATCTGTGAATCCTGAAAAACAACTGTGTTCAACATTGATAATAATCTTCATGTTTCTTGAGCAGTAAATCATCATATTTTCATGATTTCTGAAGATCATGTGACACTGAAGACTGGAGGAATGATGCTGAAAATACAGCGGAGCATCACAGAAATACATTACACTTTAACACAGATTCACACAGAAAACAGCTGTTTGGAATTGTAGTAATATTTCACATTTTTTTGATCAATTAAATGTAGCAGAAGAGACTTCTGTCGAAGACGATCTGCTCAGCGACTGGCTGTGTGTATTGTGTGTGACACAGTGTTCACTGCTTCAGACGAGTGTGTGGTTTCTGCTGTCACAATGACTGCTCAATTCCTGAGCTGTTTGCAGCACAGACATGTTTGTCATCGTCGGTCACTGTTCCTCTTTTATTTTTCTCTCTCTTTCAAATAAAATCTCATTCGCCCAGCATCGCTAAGGTGCTGATATTAGCAGGTCTCTGCATTTTCCACCAGGAAAGAGCTCTGTGTGTGTGATCCAGCTCAGCAGATTTACAGCCGTGTTATTGTGGTTCGTATCTTCTGTACTTTAAACAGCAGCATGAATAATGAGCGATCACTGCAGGACTTCACTGAAGTGTCTGATGAAGAGACCCTTGCTTGTCAAACACACGACACACAACATGTGAACGCCTCGCAGGACAAGATGTGTCGACCTCGCAGAACTGAATCTGTCACAAACAGCAGCTTGGATTCATTTCTGTTCTCTGTCTTAGTCAGTAGTTAGAATCTGAGAGTAGACGGTTACTGCACACAAATGACTTTCCTGGATCTCTGACCGCATCGAGAAACGCTCTTTAACTGAAGGAGCAGTTCATCCCAAAACTAACACGGTCGTCATTGTCTCGCGCTCATGTCGCTCCAAACCTGTATGACTCGTTCTTCTCCTGAAGCTTTCAATCTTCACACTCAAAAGCATATTAAAGTATCATAAAAGCACTCCACCTTTCTCATGTGTTTTCCATGTCAAACAGTCATTCTGTGCGAGAAACAGACTGACATTTAAGTTTTCATCAAGGTCAAGAAGATCTGAGTAATAAGGAGCACTTTTTGTGACGCTGCAGTCCCCTTTCACTGGAAAACAGTAACTAGTGCATTATTTGAATCCTCCTTTTGTGTTTCACGGAAGAAAGACAGACATATATGTTTGGAACGAGACGAGGGTGAGCAAATAATGACAGAATTATCATTTTTATAGGTGAACTATAAATGCAGTCTCTGGCAGGAGCGTTATTTTCTCCCAGTAAATTCAAACTCATGTCTAAATGTGTAAATTAGCACAGGTAAAGAAAAGCAGATCCAGACATAATGAACGAGACTGCAGAAGAGCAAAAAAGGGAAAAAGCAAGAAAATACACGCATCTTTGGAATACGTTCATTGTTCACAGCCACTCCATACAAACCTTTAACTCCATTTCACACTCGTGTTAGTAAGAGGAATCTACAGAAGAGTCCAAAACATATAGTTAAATCACAGAACACAGTATCCTGAGAAGATCTCCCTCTCTCTCTCACACACACACACACACACACACACACACGCACACACACACACACACACACACACACACAAACTTCACTGCAGAGTTTCCAATTACCGGTGGCAAACAGGCAGCGATAGCATTTCTCTTCAGATCTTTTAAAAGCTGCCCAGAGCTTTGGATCATTAAAGCCACTCTCAATAAATGACATTCAATAGAAGAAGAAAAAAAATCCAGCCTCACATTCAGAGTGAAATAGGATTATATCACTGAAGGCTTTTTGAAAGCATGGCAATTAGAGAAAGATTGCATGCATTTACTGAGGATTTAATATCAAATCAATCTATCTATCTATCTATCTATCTATCTATCTATCTATCTATCTATCTATCTATCTATCTATCTATCTATTTATTATCTATCTATCTATCTATCTATCTATCTATCTATCTATCTATCATTTACAGTAAGCCTGAGTTAAGTTAAGACACAGTAAGGCTGAACTTCCTTCAGCAGCCACAGGTGGCGCTCTTCTCCTCTGCTCGGTGTTAGTTCGGGACTCTGAAGCATCATAAAGTGAGTGAAATGTAATTAAAATGCTACGGCACAGACCTCAGAGCAGCTTAACACACATTAACATGGCGTATCAACACAGAACATCATAATGCATGTCTGAAGATGAACCAGTGTAATATTTTCTCATATGTCAGCATTCGTAATGATATCTATTGTTTCTCCAAGGCATGTTAGTAGAGCTAAAATTGGAGCAGTAATGCAATCTGGAGCACATAGCACTGCTCTAATGTAAAACGCAGCACACCGAGGGTATGTACAGCACACTAAAGCAGGTGGATCAGCTCAGACCTGACCAGACATCCACAAACGCACTGAGGATCTTCTCAAGTGTTACTGGGCGGCTAGTTTCTGGTTCATAATTGGATGGTGTCACAAAAATGTAACTTATGCCTGTTTGTCCCTTTGACGGACACTCAATAAATCATTAACAGACCAAAACATGTGAAGGTAAGGACAATGTTTCCTTTTATATGTCAAAACAAAATAGTGGGGGAAAAATAATTACAAAAACATTATAAAACAATTAGAATTAGAATTAAACTATTTTCAATTAGTCTAATAAGAATAATAAGAATATATGTACATATATCAATAAAGTGTCTGTTAAATTTCGGCGTAAAAAAAAAAAAAAAAAAAAAAAAAAAACATTGTTAGATTTTCTGTTTGTTGCTTCCCCTTAAATTAATCTAAATTAATACATTTAGAAAAAATAATTTTCAATATTGAATGTGTCAGTTGTTGCTCATTAAATTACTATTTTAAAAGTACCTAGTTGTTTATTTGTTTCCCCCCCCCAGAGATATTATGAAAAATAATGGAAATTGTGCCAACCAACCTACCCTGTGCCTTTCCTACCAAAGAAAACAAGAAAAAAATATATATATTCTTTTATATATATATATATATATTTTTTTTTTATTTATTTAAGGTTAATAACAAGTTTCTGTGTTATACATTACTGACAGCTATAGCCTAGAAATATCCCTGTTGTTAATTTCATGAATGGTCCCCTTTGGTATCAATGACATTTCAGCAGCTTACCAACATGCTGACCTGCTCGTACAATGTTGGAATATAAACTTCATTATTAGCCTTTGTGATCATGTAATTAAATGCTTAAATCCTTGTGGGGCCAGTGTTTCCTCAAATCAGTCTGATCAGGCTTAATTAATTGCTAGAGACGATAAATGAAAATGAGAAGAAATTCATTCGTTCCATTAAAACAGCTGAGAGCATGAGCTGTGCAGAGAGCAGGTTACAGAAAACAGCTTCAGTTCACATTTCCACAAGTTTCTACCGTTTCTAAAAATAGAGACAAAGGGAAGAGGCCTAGACCCTGGAGACCAAACCCTCCCTCATTCTCTCTTTCTCTCTCTCTCTCTGTTGTTAAAACTGAACTGCATGATATGCAGCTTCACTATATGCAGGTAAAATACACATTATTTTCTTATTTGAGTGTCTAATTTAGTCCTGTGTAATTTCTCATATCAAGGTAGTAATTTACAATCATTGTCTCCCTCATTGTGGACAAACAGATATTCCTGTGATTTTAGGTTGGAATCAAATGTATATTGCAATAAGATGATAATGCCTCACACAATTCAACTCTAGGCTAATACCAGAAGATGAACAACCTCAGATCTAAAATCAGATCACAACATAGCTATCAAATTTTTGTAGCTCAAAATGTAGAGCACTGTGCCAGCAATACCAACATCAAGGATTCAGCTCCCAAAGCATGCAGGGACTAATAAAATGTATGTGATCACTTCCTTATCTATGACAGAATCACCTCGTATCTAAACTCAAGACATAATCAGCTCAGATCTCACCTCAGAATAGAATAAGCTCAGGTCTGATATCAGGACAGAATCAGCTCACATCTGATTTCAGGACAGTATCAGTTCAGGTCTAATCTCAGGACAGAACCAGCTCAGGTCTGACATCAGGACAGAATTAGATCAGATCTGATCTCAGGACAGAATATCATCAGGTCTGATCTCTGGAGAGAATCACCTCAGGTCTGATCTCAGGACAGAATCAGCTCAGGTCTGATCTCAGGACAGAATCACTGTGCTGATAGAATATTATCCACCTTCACAGCTGCCAAATAAAGTCATTTTTTATCGTTTTGTTTTTGTGCATTCACTGTGCTGCTCATCTATTATATTAGTGATCTAGTATTTAAAAATTCTGATGAAAACAGTAAATAATATGATGCCATTTTAACCTTCTGAAATTCCCACCAAACATCAGAATCATACGGTTTTAATGAGCACTGAATATGTGTGTGTGCCCTACAGAGTCTTGGCATCATGTCTGACAATCTTCCCTCTCGTTCTTACTCTTCTCTTTCCCTTTCTCTAAACGTCCATCTGTTATTCTCCAGAATAACAGGACAGAATCAGCTCAGGTCTGATCTCTGGAGAGAATCACCTCAGGTCTGATCTCTGGAGAGATTCAGCTCAGGTCTGATCTCAGGACAGATTCAGCTCAGGTCTGATCTCAGGACAGAATCAGCTCAGGTCTGATCTCTGGAGAGAATCAGCTCAGGTCTGATCTCTGGAAAGAACCACCTCAGGTCTGATCTCTGGAGAGAATCTGGTTTGATCTCTGGAGAGAATCACCTCAGGTCTGATCTCTGGAGAGAATCAGCTCAGGTCTGATCTCTGGAAAGAACCACCTCAGGTCTGATCTCTGGAGAGAATCTGGTTTGATCTCTGGAGAGAATCACCTCAGGTCTGATCTCTGGAGAGATTCAGCTCAGGTCTGATCTCAGGACAGAATCAGCTCAGGTCTGATCTCTGGAGAGAATCACCTCAGGTCTGATCTCAGGACAGATTCAGCTCAGGTCTGATCTCAGGACAGAATCAGCTCAGGTCTGATCTCTGGAGAGAATCAGCTCAGGTCTGATCTCTGGAAAGAACCACCTCAGGTCTGATCTCTGGAGAGAATCTGGTTTGATCTTTGGAGAGAATCACCTCAGGTCTGATCTCTGGAGAGATTCAGCTCAGGTCTGATCTCTGGAGAGATTCAGCTCAGGTCTGATCTCAGGACAGATTCAGCTCAGGTCTGATCTCTGGAAAGAACCACCTCAGGTCTGATCTCTGGAGAGAATCTGGTTTGATCTTTGGAGAGAATCACCTCAGGTCTGATCTCAAGACAGATTCAGCTCAGGTCTGATCTCTGGAGAGAATCTGGTTTGATCTGAAAATTCCCACCAAACATCAGAATCATACGGTTTTAATGAGCACTGAACAGATTCAGCTCAGGTCTGATCTCTGGACAGATTCAGCTCAGGTCTGATCTCAGGACAGAATCAACTTTGGTCTGATCTATTATATTAGTGATCTAGTATTTTAAAATTCTGATGAAAACAGTAAATAATATGATGCCATTTTAACCTTCTGAAATTCCCACCAAACATCAGAATCATACGGTTTTAATGAGCACTGAATATGTGTGGGTGCCCTACAGAGTCTTGGCATCATGTCTGACAATCTTCCCTCTCGTTCTTTCTCTTCTCTTTCCCTTTCTCTAAACGTCCATCTGTTATTCTCCCCTGGGGCCTTATTATTCACTTCATCCAGGGGTTTCACTCTTCTCTCCTCTCCTCTCCTCTCACTCCAGTGTGTTTCCGGGCTCGATTTCCAAACACACACACACACACACACACACACACAGATTCCCCTCTGCGCTCCCTGGAATCTTCGACACCATTTTGTTTCCAGCAGGTGTTGAGCTGTAAATAGGTCACTGATCCGGATCCCTAATGGTGGTTAAAGAAAGTGTGCAGATTGATTTTCTTTTTTGTGGATAGCCTAGAAACTGGAACACAAAGGGGTTCTAGAGGCCCGATCCATCCCATGACCCCACAGTCACTCCAGACTTCCTGTTCATCCAGGCGTGATGGCAGCACACAGAGAGTGTTCACACAGACAGGTGAAAAAGCTCTTACTGAAGGCACATGTAAGTATTGCACAGAGAAGAAGTGCTTTTGTTTGTAATGTAAGATGCTGCATCCATCTCTGACGCATCAAATATTATTTATTTGACATGTACAACATATCCACATACTCCTATGAGAAATCATTATTTTGATTAATAACCTGTATGTTCAAGCCCATATTTTATTGGGAAAAACTTACAATTTATTATTTATAATAATTATTTAATACATATTTATTTATCTGGTGGCGAGCTAAATTTACATTTCAATAAAATTCACATTTGAAGGGAAATAAAATTCTGTGTTTGTCTTTTCAAGATTGTTCTCTTAGTGAGGCCATTGCAGACTTCCACTGATTCTCTATCAGGTTAATTATGTTCTCCATTAGCTAACGCTACCACTAGCCCTAAACTTACCCATCAGAAAAGCATGTGCAGATCTTCTCGCTGACTTATACACATTTTTAACTAGTGACAACCATTCAAATGTCTCAACAGCTGGTTGCCAAAGTATTTCACAATTAAATATACACACATAGATATTAGTTTTTCAGTCATGATGGGCAGTTTTCAGGGATTTTTATTTATTTATTTGTATTATCTTATATTAAAAATGTATATGTTATGACTATTATTATTAATTACATTAAATGCATATTTTTTGTATTCTTACATATTTATATTATACACTATTTATACCAAATGATTCAATATTTGAGACATTTCTTTGGTTGATAGTAAATTCTACATAAATAAAAAAACAATAAATCAATCAATCAATAAATAAACAGTAAGTTCCAATGTCTAAAGCTCGCAAGTATTCTCGGTCTTGTTTTTTTCTATCTGTTGTGACATTATACTTTTCTATTGACATATACTGTAGGTGGTAAAATTGTTCCATTGTGAAAATATCTAGATAAGCATATACAAATGTTGATGATCAAAATCAATAGGAAAAGGATGAAAATTGTCTGCAGTTAGAATGACGTCTATTCTGGTCATTTGAGGCCTGAACAATTATTATTATTATTATTATTATTATTATTATTATTATTATTTTATTGTATTTTGTTAAGTATATAGTCACTGTTCTGTAGCAGCTTTTAAGGTCAATATTTATAAAAATAATAAAAATAATAATGTAACAGAAAGCACATGTCTTACCTTTCTGAAAACTCTTGGTCACATCTGCAAGCAAATAAAAAGAGAAGGGAGGGAGAAGAAGAAAGAAATGTCAGCAAGTGAGCAAGTAAACAAGGGAATATTGTGAATAATGACCACGGCCTGTAAGAACACAAACCCTGCTGAACCTACAGAACCTCATTAATCTTTGCGTTTGCTCAAGTTACATTAATATTTGTCAGAATCTCTGGGAGACTTTCATTGTGCTAACTATTCATTTTGAGCTCGATTTATGTCTCATTTTGAGATGCCACCGTTCATTTCTACAGAACGACAGCAGGATGAAATGAGACCGAAGTACAATGAGAACGAGTCAATGTGTTTGTGTGAAATGATATTTAATAGGTCACTCCAGACTCATTATGTAAGAAGGTCAGAGATCAGCTTCATCATAACGACATCCTGAGAGAGAATCCATCACACACA
>NC_039274.1:77500-85000 GCF_003368295.1 Carassius auratus | reverse complement strand
CGCTCAGTCATGCGACCCAAGTTCAGAATGCTCTCAATCAAACAGGTAAATTCTTAAATCAGGTCTGATGACTGGTTTGTGACTAGATCTGAAGGACACATACTTCCATACATCCATCCTTCCATAACATAGGAAGTTCCTCAGGTTTGCTTTTGGAGGCAAAGCGTAGCAACATTTTGTTCTCCTGTTCGGTCTTGTACTCTCACCCTGCACTTTCACTAAGTGAAAAAAAAAATGTGATTCAGAACATGGGCACACAGGGGCGTTCCCAAAGCATTTTTATTTGCAACATCTCATTCCCTCGGGAGAAACGTTCTTCTGTTCATGTGACATCTCATGATAGAAATATGAGATAATAGAGTTACAAATGTTACAAATGATCTCTATTAGTTCCTTTTCGAGGGAACTTCGAACTGCGTCCTCTAGGGGGCGCTTTGGGGAACACCTCGTCGTGACCCGTGTCTGAAGCATACAATGAAAAAACACCAACTTGTTGGCCGTCGACAGCCTCCGACGTCACTATCGGCGCGACTATAAATCAGCACCGGGAGAGCACGTCATTATCTTCTTCATCTTCAACTGACTGTTTTGTTTGAAGCGTGCATCTGAAAGAACCGGTAAGGGCGATCTTTCTCTGTTTATCATGGCGACAACTAGCAAGCGTTTAGACGATGTGTGCATCCGTGTCGGCGTTATTTGACACCCGATGACACACGCGATCTTTGCGTCATTTGTTTGGGTGAAGAGCACGCACGCGATGTCTTTGAGGAGGCAATCTGCGTGCACTATGAGCGTTTTTTCAATGGAAAAAGCTCCGCTCTCGTTCGTCTCTCTTCTAAAAAAAAAAAAAAAAGGCAAGCCATCTGCTTCCCGCGGTTCAGGATCTGTCCACGCTGAGGCAGGAAAGAAAATGAGCTCGTGAGAATACATATGGATCTGTCTGAATGGTTTAAAGAGGGACTTTCCCTTTCGAGATCGTAAAAAAAAAAAAAAAAGGGGGCGGCGGACGAGAGAGAGCCTTGGGAGGATGATGTTATATCTTTAACACTTTCTCATACTGAGGTTAGTGCTCTGCTGGGTTTTTACCCAGGAAAAGCAGGAGATATTTGAGGATGGTGAAGAAGCTGAGGCTGAGCCTTCTCAATTCTCCTGCCCTGCGTATGTAGAGCTGTTGGAGGTTATCGAGCGAAAATTACCTTTTGACCATAACCCTCCAGCTCAGGTGAGCCTTTCATTTGTGCATGATCTCCATACAGAGATTAAAAAGAAATGAAAGATGCCGTTTTCTTTTTGCATCCATCGGTTTCGGCATTAAAGTAATCTGCCGACATCGAGGTGATGCGTGAAAGCGGCTAGGAGGGAATGCCCCTGTAGAAAGAGCTAAAAATTTTATAAATAATTTATACATTTTTATATGTGAAAAATGTTTTCTTTCTGCAGGGGAAACCTCCTCTCTTATTCTCCCTCCTTGCCATCTAAGCCCCTTCAGAAAATCATCTCGCTTAAATGGCAAGGCATACGCAGTAGCAGGTCAGGCTGAGGCTTTATTACACACAATGCTGGTGCTTCAAGCATATCAGACTGATCTGCTAAGAGACCTGGATAGAGGCTGGGGCCTTTTTCCGATCTGGTAGCTGAGCTGCGCCACACCATGGATCTCTCTCCATGCTACCAAGCAGGCCGCCTCCGCCATGGGGCAGGACTATGGCGGCCATGGTGGCAGCGGAGAGACATCTGTGGATGAACAGACATCGGGAGGAAAGAAAATGCTTTCTGCCCGATGCTCAGGTTTTGCCTTCTGAACTTTTCGGTATTTCCGTTGAGGCGGCGATTTGAAAAGTTCAGGGAGACGAAGGCGCGCTCTGCTGCTTTCAGATCCTTCGTCCCACGAAGGTCCAGGTCTGAGCCCAAACAACATAGGGGTCCTGGCCTGTCTCGATCTGAGGATCAAAGATGGGCACAGAAGGCTAGTGTCGCAACTCACGCTCCTCCCCCACCTGCGGGCAGGGGTTAGAGGAATCGTGGGTCACGAGGAGGTAAGCAGAACCTAAGAGGTATGATCTAGACGAGGCAGCGTTCTCGTCCAAATCAGAATGATACCGAGGTATCTACTAAAAGAAAAGACAAACGCGTATATGCGTTAATCGACTTCGAAAGGTTAACTTCTGCTTTTATACTCCCCTTCCTAATTCCCCTGTAACCACCAGCTCTCCACCTGATCGAGGTTAGGTGGAAACCTCTCGCATAACAGTCTCCTATGCTGGACCTATAATATTTTTTTATGGTTCTATGTCCATAGCAACCAACCTGAAACTGATGGTCCAGGTTAAAAGGAGGTACCCCTTGAGCGGGGCTCCGGCGTAGGAGGGTGAGTGAGTACATGTAACCCTCTCTGTATATACTTATGTGTATTTAATTGCTGGTGGTTACGTGTCTACTAATAAACTCTGTCTGAGTTTCCTTTGCAGTGCTCAGTTACAGTGTTTACTAAACATTCGTCAGCAGCAGCCATTCGGCTTCATGTTCCGGTATTAGGCGGCTGAGATCACAGGTTTCTGAGGGAGCCTCCTTGATCATCAGGCCTGGCACAGCACTGCAGGGAATTTCATGGATGTCTGGCCAGGTCACCCCGAGGGGTCTCCTGGCCGCTTAGGGGTGCTGTCGTATCTACCGGGAAGTGGAGGTGGCAGTTACAGAAGTCTTCTTGTATATGCTGCCTCAGGTGATGCTCCCCTCACCCGAGGTTTGTAAAATTGAGCTTGCCTCTCCCGTGAGATTCAGCTCCTCTACGATGCTTAGGAACCTTTAAGTACACACGCTAAGCTTTGTGTACTTTCTCAAAACCACATGGTGGTCAGTGTGTATGTGAACACACTTTCTAAAAATCCACAAGTGGTAAGTTTGCATGCAAGACTCTGCAAACTTTCTGAAATCTTGTACGATGAGGGGTAACGCTTCGTTCCCTTTCTTGAGATGATTAGACCTTGGTTCCTTGGGCTCCATTCAGCCAGTGTGTATTTGTTTATACACCTCAAGCATCGCTTTTCTCAACATGAGGGGCTATTGATTCTCGTGGTAATTTAGCAGCGCTCCCCTTTTTCCAAAAAATGGGTCACCTATGAGTGCGCTACTCTGAGCTCGGAGTTCTCCTCTCGTACGAGACGGAGTTCTCTGTTTTTTTCCCAGAGCGCTCCAGTATTGTTTCCATAGATCGAGTTGATGACTCTCAATCATACTGTTTTAAGATGCAACATTCCATCTATGAGCTGCTCTATCAGAGTGCCACGAGAGCCCCTCCTTAGAACAGTATTTGAAAATCCATGCTATGGTAAGTGTGCACGTGTAGTCTTTGCACATTTTCTGAAATCCACACTGTGGTAAGTTTGCACGCTAGTATTCTGCGTTCTTTCTAAAATCCTATATGGTGAGGGCTTCGCGCGGTTGCTTCGTGCCCTTTCTTGAGTTGGTAAAAGCCCCGTTCATCTTGGGCGCCACTCCACCTATGTATCCTCGGATACCTATCTAAACAGGGTGTTGCTACTAGAGAACTGTTGAGACAGCTCTTTCAGCAAGCTTATGCGTAAGCTAGCGGTAGCCCCTGTGTGACAGGCAGGACTTGGTACAAATGCTAGGTTCTTAGCCGTATCCCTTTAAAGGAATCTTTCCTGATTCCAAGCCTTCAGCTCTACCCAGGGCCGAGGCCCTAACAATTAAGTTGGGTATGTAGCTTAGGCCTTTTGGCCATAAGGGGTACTGTCACAGACAGCCGTCTAAACGTCCCAGGGGCAACTCCCATAGTAATGGTAGAGTTGGTACTTAGTGCTCGCCATGATTCTGGCCTGCATTCCCCTCAGCATGGCGGCGTGGGTATACTGTTCCCCAAAGCGCCCCCTAGAGGACGCAGTTCGAAGTTCCCTCGAAAGGGAACGGTCTCAGGTTACGTATGTAACCATAGTTCCCTGAGTAGGGAACGAGACACTGCGTCCTCTAGCTCTCTGCCATGCTTCGGACGCAAGCTTCAGACGAAGAAGATAATGACGTGCTCTCCCGGTGCTGATTTATAGTCGCGCCGATAGTGACGTCGGAGGCTGTCGACGGCCAACAAGTTGGTGTTTTTTCATTGTATGCTTCAGACACGGGTCACGACGAGGTGTTCCCCAAAGCGCCCCCTAGAGGACGCAGTGTCTCGTTCCCTACTCAGGGAACTATGGTTACATACGTAACCTGAGACCGTTTTATTGGATCTTAGTTCGGTGTTTGACACAATTGACCACAGCCTTCTTTTGCATAGACTTGAACACTTTGTTGGCATCAGTGGAAGTGCATTAGCATGGTTAAAATCATACTTATATTACCGCCATCAGTTCATAGCAGTGAATGAAGATGTATCATATCGATTTCTAATATGGAGTACCTCAAGGCTCAGTACTAGGGCCGCTACTCTTCACGCTTTATATGTTACCCTTGGGAGATATCATCAGGAAACATGGTGTTAGTTTTCACTGTTATGCTGATGATACTCAGCTCTATATTTCTTCGTGGCCCGGTGAAACACACCAATTTGAAAAAACTAATGGAATGCATAGTTGATATAAAAAAAAATTGGATGACGAGTAATTTCTTACTGCTAAATTCAGAAAAAAAACAGAGGTGTTAATTATAGGACCCTAAAATTATAGGCTCTGTCAATTCTACGTCATCAGTAAGGAACCTATGTGTGCTATTTGATCGCAATCTTTCTTTAGAAAGCCACGTTTCTAGGATTTGTAAAACTGCATTTTTCCATCTCAAAAATATATCTAAATTACGGCCTATGCTGTCAATGTCAAATGCAGAAATGTTAATCCATGCATTTATGACTTCAAGCTTTAATTATTGTAATGCTTTATTGTGTGGTTGTTCTGCACGCTTAGTAAACAAACTACAGCTAGTTAGGGTTAGGGTTCCTATAAAACTCTGGAATAACCTACCTAACATTGTTCGGGAGGCAGACACACTCTTGCAGTTTAAATCTAGATTAAAGACTCATCTCTTTAACCTTGCTTACACATAACACACTAATATGCTTTTAATATCCAAATCTGTTAAATGATTTTTAGGCTGCATTAATTAGGTAATCTGGAACCGGAAACACTTCACATAACACCGTACTTGCTACATCATTAGAAGAATGGCATCTACGCTAATATTAGTCTGTTTCTCTCTTATTCCGAGGTCACCGTAGCCACCAGATCCAGTCTGTTTCCAGATCAGAGGGTCACTGCAGTCGCCCGGATCCAGTACGTATCCAGACCAGATGGTGGATCAGCACCTAGAAGTAGTAGTTCTTATACTATAGCTTCTGTCAAGATGATTTATGACTTTGACCTTTGACCTTTTGACAGGTTGAACTTCCGGTGACCTTATGATGGATGGGCGGAACTTTCCGACTTCAAGGGTTAACCTATGACCTTTCCAAGCATCGATCATGCGGTTTTGACAGAAAGTTTTACCCTATTGACCTAGTTAGTTCTAAATTATATTTTTTGACGGCTAGTTTAAACGGTATATGAAAGACCCCTCACGCATCGATCATGTGGTTTTGACAGAAGTTGTTTGAAGTTGTGTCAGTTAGCTTGTTTGAAGTGTGTCCCAGATAGCTTGTTTGAACTCTGTGTCAGTTAGCTTGTTTGAAGTTTATCACAGTTATACGGTTATGTGTGTGTGTGTGTGTGTGTGTGTGTGTGTGTGTGTGTGTGTGTGTGTGTGTGTGTGTGTGTGTGTGTGTGTGTGTGTGTGTGTGTGTGGTTATACGGCTTCTCCCCCTCCCATTACATTTATGAGCGGTGTATAAATGGGGTCGGTGTGTTCTACATTTTTATATATATATATAAAACATCCTATAATTTATATATATAAAACAATTAAAGATTGAAAACATTTCAGTTATATAATTTATATAATCTAAAACACATTTTAATTATTTCACATTTATATATATAAAACATTATATAATTTATATAATCTAAAACACATTTTAGTTATTTAACATTTATATATAAAACATTATATAATTTATATAATCTAAAACACATTTTAATTATTTCACATTTATATATATAAAACATTATATAGTTTATATAATATACATAATCTAAAAACAATTTAACTAAGGTAGAAAAAACATTCCGTTCTTTTAAAAAAAAGGTTATAAATTAAACCGTATAAAAAAATATACTGAAACCGACTGTTTCAGATAAAACAAGATCTTTTTTTTTCTTTTTCTTTTTTTAGAGAGCAGGAAAGAGATGTTTTCACACACCTTTGATCCTGACCCTCTGTGTCCCCACTGTCTGCGTTTGCACGCCACAGTGCACACTCGTCCGAGTTTACTAACCAATCATAATATCTTCAAAGCCATTTTTTAATTAAAACCAAACGTATCTCACGCGGGAGTAGCATGTTTTTGACAGTTTTCTGACGGGTGCATCTATGAATTACGGTGGGCGAGCGGCTAGCATCTCTTTGTACCTCTCTCTCTCCCCCTCTCTCCCTCTAATGCCTGTGTACACACATTCGTCTCCAAATCTCATTTTCTTCTTTTAATGAATATAAACACATTATACATTCGCAAACAGTATAAAACAAAACATTTACATTAGTTTTGTTCATCACTAAAAATATACATTTTACCAGGATCGGGGAAAAAATATATAATTGAACAGAATGAAGAATATGGTCTATTGAGGAACCCGGACGTGTCATTGACACAATTCAGTTAAATTCATTTCACATTATTTGTTGCAAGACATTTTCTATATTATATTTAAAACCTTTTATATCCATCTTTATATCATATCTTTTTCAAAAAGCTGTTTAATTATTTATTTTAACCGTACACCTACAGTACCACCATACAATAAAATGCTGCATGCACGTACACTTTTAAGCGATCTGAATTATGACTAGCCTATAAATTTCATCATAAGCCACACGTACCTTGTTATATCACTATAATATCCACGGCGCTATACAAATTTGTATTCTGATAAACCATATAAACAAGCGGACATAGGTGTGGACATATCAAGTTAAAAAGAGACTTATCTCTATTTTAAACAATATTAAATTATATATGACGGCATGTTACTAAACCGGAACATACATTTTAAACAAGTATTCATCGTTTTTATAAAACACATCGCAGTAACAGACATGTTACTAAACCAAAACAAATAATTTTATCATACATTTTTATTTAATCATGTATTCAATCAATACTTATACAACATATACAAACACATTTTAAACATATTTTAAACAAAAACTAATCATAAACGCAGCCTTCTCAAAATTACAGACATGTACAATCATGCTGATCACATATTATGGGATATTCAGACTTTTAGCCACTAATACGTTTTAGGATAATGAAAAACACCAACGTCTGAGGGGTGTCAAAATATCTCCAGTCCCCAAAACCCACTCAGGGTTAAAGAATATGAAAATAAATAATTATAT
>NC_039274.1:70000-75000 GCF_003368295.1 Carassius auratus | reverse complement strand
AGCGTTCTATTCATTTAAGAAAAATGATTAAACATTTCCCCCGAACATTTTTTTTCTATTACTTTGACAAAACACGACACGACGACTTTAAAGAATGTCATCAGTTCCTACGGCCATCTTCTTCGATTCAAATAAAGCAACATCTCCGGTGTACGTGTGTATGTGCTAAACATCTTTGCTTCTCCACTTCTCCAGATTTGTTAGATGGGCTACCGTTGTAATACAAACACATTTGAGAACTACGACGTTCTCACTTTTGTAACGGTTATAGAAAAATACCGTACACACTTTTGCATTTCATAATTCAGTGATTTTAGCTGTAATGGTCACATAAGACAAAAATTGTCAATGTGTGACTCGTAAACATGTATAACTCATTTATTTATTTTTACCAGAGATAGTCGACCGATCTGTTGACACGTTGTTTTGCAGTTTTCTCAGACTGCGGTCAAACATACACTGCCTGTTCATAGGAATTTTATGTATGACAATATCGCCCCAACATCGAGAGCTCTTGTTCATATAGCCGATGACCACATTCACATTGTTTCAACATCTCCGCTCGACATTAAAGAGTAGGCCTATGTGTACTCTCCTTCGGTCGTAAGCATTATCATCTACCGTGCGCTGAGATTTTTCTGCTTTGTCCACTTTTGACGGATTTGCTAGAGGGACTGTCAACTTGTTGTAACGTGATTACGTTTAAGATCCATAAGATTGCACTACATTCACCTTAAAAGGTTATAGATATAGTCTTTTATACAGGAAATGTGTATCGGAATAACAATTACCTAATAGTGAAGTCCGCTCTTTTAAACTATTGTGAAAACTTTTAATGTTGATCCGGCCCACCAGCCGTGTATCTTTTTCATTGTTTTTTAGATAAAGACTATTCTCAGAGTTAGGTCAAACAGACAAAAACATGAACAAAATAGAGTACAAGATGATTAAATGATTGTCAAGAGAGCGTTTAAACTGAGATTGTGATGCACTTTAGAGCTTTCTCTGGTCTACCTGTGTCACAATGACAAATAATAGCCACTACCTCGACTTTTAAAATGAGTCTTACCATATTCTGTTATGACTGTTACACTTAATACAAACCCATCTACTACACTAAAGTTAGACATTAAAAATCATGGATGTCATGGATGTGGTATTTTCATCGTATGCATCTCTAAACAGTACTTCAATAAATAAACCGCTGTTGATAAGTCGTTCATTTAAGTGAGAGGCGTGATGATTTTGACCGTTTAAGTCATTCGTCGTGCTTAAGGTCTGATCCAGGAAACCGCGCTACGACTGTAACTGCGCTGACACGTCTAAATAACCCGCTCTTCTTTAAGAAAACCGCGAGGCAAGCAGTTTCTGACAACTATTAATTCACTTCATTTTTTTCACCACCACATAGACGTCACGCATTAAGTTTATAGTTATTTTAAATAATTATGATGGAGTTACAGGTTTAGGTTAGTGGGGTGCCTGTAAGCGGTGACAACTTCGAGCATCGGAGACGACGGTGTTACTCAAACAGCCCATATCTTTATCTTTTAACAAAAACTGTCGTATTACGCGTTACTAAGACAAAATCTGTAACAGCGTTCATTAATATGTTGAAATGAAAATAAACATACAAAACTTTATAATGACCCTATAGCCTAACACCGCATAGACAAATGTTTGTTCTAACGCTTTCGCCCTAAAATTGCGAGATTTCTTAACGGACGCTAGAGCGAACTGTAAACCACACACTTTCTCATCGCATTATGCTAAGAAACTGCACATGGTTAAAGCTATTACACCATAAACTGTCTAAAGTCGTTAATGTACAAGCACAGTAACTATTTCTACAAAAAAAATATCATTGCACTACTCTTTTTTTGCATATAATACATCGTTCAACAATACTTTTGCAAACTCATTCGACCGTATTTATTACCGCCGTTCTCACGTTCCTGCTGTTCATAATGTATATATAATCCTTCATTGCTCCGTTCATAATGTACATACGATCCCTGCATTGCATTCATATTTATATTCTGTATATACTCTGATCGATATTGTACGTATACAGCAACTACACTGTACATCATAGCTTTACTTACTCTGCACTTTTATGTATATAAAACACTATATTCTCGCGCTTCTGGTGAGATGCTAACCGCATTTCATTAGCTCTGTACTTGTACTCTGCATAATGACAATAAAGTTGAATCTAATCTAATCTAAACAAGTACAATCTTCCAAGACTTTGCTCAGTCTTTTTGTTTCAATTTGTTTAAACGACTTTCGCATTCTTATCTTATTTTCACCAACTAAGCGTAATTCCTAGGCCTCGCGGATTGTTTTCAAGTTTTGGCCCTCAAACTCCTTGTTCATACGCAGCGATATCTCTGTGAATCTGCTCGATTTCATAAAATATCTTTTACGTTATATCAGTATACTATCCTAGTTTATATCAGATACAAGTTTGTTTCTTCATATTTCTCTTACATCTACCCCCGTTAGAGTATCCGCGACTGTATACTCATTTGTTAGTCTCTTCGGACATGTGCTAAATCATTAAAAAAATGAACTCTGAGAAATAATATTCAGTGAAGGGATTCAAACTTTTATTTCAACAAAACAGTGTTGAATTTACAATGAAGTAATGAAGAAAGTGATCAAATTGTTATTACAAACAATAGGGATGACATGACATCACAAGTTATCTAGCCAGAAAAGAAAATCTCGGCAGTCCCTCAAGTTCAAAAAACAAAAAACAAAAAAACAAAACTTGAGGGCCTGCCGAGATTTTCTTTTCTGGCTAGATTTTTTTAATGATTTAGCACATGTCCGAAGAGACTAACAAATGAGTATACAGTCGCGGATACTCTAACGGGGGTAGATGTAAGAGAAATATGAAGAAACAAACTTGTTTCTGATATAAACTAGGATAGTATACTGATATAACGTAAAAGATATTTTATGAAATCGAGCAGATTCACAGAGATATCGCTGCGTATGAACAAGGAGTTTGAGGGCCAAAACTTGAAAACAATCCGCGAGGCCTAGGAATTACGCTTAGTTGGTGAAAATAAGATAAGAATGCGAAAGTCGTTTAAACAAATTGAAACAAAAAGACTGAGCAAAGTCTTGGAAGATTGTACTTGTTTAGATTAGATTAGATTCAACTTTATTGTCATTATGCAGAGTACAAGTACAGAGCTAATGAAATGCGGTTAGCATCTCACCAGAAGCGCGAGAATATAGTGTTTTATATACATAAAAGTGCAGAGTAAGTAAAGCTATGATGTACAGTGTAGTTGCTGTATACGTACAATATCGATCAGAGTATATACAGAATATAAATATGAATGCAATGCAGGGATCGTATGTACATTATGAACGGAGCAATGAAGGATTATATATACATTATGAACAGCAGGAACGTGAGAACGGCGGTAATAAATACGGTCGAATGAGTGTGCAAAAGTATTGTTGAACGATGTATTATATGCAAAAAAAGAGTAGTGCAATGATATTTTTTTTGTAGAAATAGTTACTGTGCTTGTACATTAACGACTTTAGACAGTTTATGGTGTAATAGCTTTAACCATGTGCAGTTTCTTAGCATAATGCGATGAGAAAGTGTGTGGTTTAACAGTTCGCTCTAGCGTCCGTTAAGAAATCTCGCAATTTTAGGGCGAAAGCGTTAGAACAAACATTTGTCTATGCGGTGTTAGGCTATAGGGTCATTATAAAGTTTTGTATGTTTATTTTCATTTCAACATATTAATGAACGCTGTTACAGATTTTGTCTTAGTAACGCGTAATACGACAGTTTTTGTTAAAAGATAAAGATATGGGCTGTTTGAGTAACACCGTCGTCTCCGATGCTCGAAGTTGTCACCGCTTACAGGCACCCCACTAACCTAAACCTGTAACTCCATCATAATTATTTAAAATAACTATAAACTTAATGCGTGACGTCTATGTGGTGGTGAAAAAAATGAAGTGAATTAATAGTTGTCAGAAACTGCTCGCCTCGCGGTTTTCTTAAAGAAGAGCGGGTTATTTAGACGTGTCAGCGCAGTTACAGTCGTAGCGCGGTTTCCTGGATCAGACCTTAAGCACGACGAATGACTTAAACGGTCAAAATCATCACGCCTCTCACTTAAATGAACGACTTATCAACAGCGGTTTATTTATTGAAGTACTGTTTAGAGATGCATACGATGAAAATACCACATCCATGACATCCATGATTTTTAATGTCTAACTTTAGTGTAGTAGATGGGTTTGTATTAAGTGTAACAGTCATAACAGAATATGGTAAGACTCATTTTAAAAGTCGAGGTAGTGGCTATTATTTGTCATTGTAACACAGGTAGACCAGAGAAAGCTCTAAAGTGCATCACAATCTCAGTTTAAACGCTCTCTTGACAATCATTTAATCATCTTGTACTCTATTTTGTTCATGTTTTTGTCTGTTTGACCTAACTCTGAGAATAGTCTTTATCTAAAAAACAATGAAAAAGATACACGGCTGGTGGGCCGGATCAACATTAAAAGTTTTCACAATAGTTTAAAAGAGCGGACTTCACTATTAGGTAATTGTTATTCCGATACACATTTCCTGTATAAAAGACTATATCTATAACCTTTTAAGGTGAATGTAGTGCAATCTTATGGATCTTAAACGTAATCACGTTACAACAAGTTGACAGTCCCTCTAGCAAATCCGTCAAAAGTGGACAAAGCAGAAAAATCTCAGCGCACGGTAGATGATAATGCTTACGACCGAAGGAGAGTACACATAGGCCTACTCTTTAATGTCGAGCGGAGATGTTGAAACAATGTGAATGTGGTCATCGGCTATATGAACAAGAGCTCTCGATGTTGGGGCGATATTGTCATACATAAAATTCCTATGAACAGGCAGTGTATGTTTGACCGCAGTCTGAGAAAACTGCAAAACAACGTGTCAACAGATCGGTCGACTATCTCTGGTAAAAATA
>NC_039274.1:0-67500 GCF_003368295.1 Carassius auratus | reverse complement strand
AAGAATCAACGGACATCAGATGTACTGGGGGTACTGATTATTAAAAAAAATTACATTAATGTTATCTTTGAAATAATGTACACCATTGACTTAGATCATGCGGTCTGAAACTCCACCCTCGCCTGCACGGGGTGTGTGTGTGTGAAGCAGCCCCTCAGGTCTCACATACATTTCACTACGAAGACCTGTGAGATTCTGTTTATGATTTAATCATTTTTATTTTATTTTTTAAGTCGTATTATTTTATTTTGGGGATATTTCATTCATGTTCGGACATCTCTCACCGGTCTAAAAATGTAAGGGGTAATTTTTTATATGTATCATCAGAAATGTTTATTGTATATATACTATGCTATCACATTTAAAATAAGTTATCTTTTAAAAAAAAAGAAGAGTATGGCGTGTTTTATAAGTTTGATTAACTTAAATGTTGACTACCTTTTTTTGTTTAATGAATTGCTTTAGTAGCCTGATGTCATTATATAATTATTTATTTTCATATTCTTTAACCCTGAGTGGGTTTTGGGGACTGGAGATATTTTGACACCCCTCAGACGTTGGTGTTTTTCATTATCCTAAAACGTATTAGTGGCTAAAAGTCTGAATATCCCATAATATGTGATCAGCATGATTGTACATGTCTGTAATTTTGAGAAGGCTGCGTTTATGATTAGTTTTTGTTTAAAATATGTTTAAAATGTGTTTGTATATGTTGTATAAGTATTGATTGAATACATGATTAAATAAAAATGTATGATAAAATTATTTGTTTTGGTTTAGTAACATGTCTGTTACTGCGATGTGTTTTATAAAAACGATGAATACTTGTTTAAAATGTATGTTCCGGTTTAGTAACATGCCGTCATATATAATTTAATATTGTTTAAAATAGAGATAAGTCTCTTTTTAACTTGATATGTCCACACCTATGTCCGCTTGTTTATATGGTTTATCAGAATACAAATTTGTATAGCGCCGTGAAAAAGCTTTTTGAAAAAGATATGATATAAAGATGGATATAAAAGGTTTTAAATATAATATAGAAAATGTCTTGCAACAAATAATGTGAAATGAATTTAACTGAATTGTGTCAATGACACGTCCGGGTTCCTCAATAGACCATATTCTTCATTCTGTTCAATTATATATTTTTTCCCCGATCCTGGTAAAATGTATATTTTTAGTGATGAACAAAACTAATGCAAATGTTTTGTTTTATACTGTTTGCGAATGTATAATGTGTTTATATTCATTAAAAGAAGAAAATGAGATTTGGAGACGAATGTGTGTACACAGGCATTAGAGGGAGAGAGGGGGAGAGAGAGAGGTACAAAGAGATGCTAGCCGCTCGCCCACCGTAATTCATAGATGCACCCGTCAGAAAACTGTCAAAAACATGCTACTCCCGCATGAGATACGTTTGGTTTTAATTAAAAAATGGCTTTGAAGATATTATGATTGGTTAGTAAACTCGGACGAGTGTGCACTGTGGCGTGCAAACGCAGACAGTGGGGACACAGAGGGTCAGGATCAAAGGTGTGTGAAAACATCTCTTTCCTGCTCTCTAAAAAAAGAAAAAGAAAAAAAAAGATCTTGTTTTATCTGAAACAGTCGGTTTCAGTATATTTTTTTATACGGTTTAATTTATAACCTTTTTTTTAAAAGAACGGAATGTTTTTTCTACCTTAGTTAAATTGTTTTTAGATTATGTATATTATATAAACTATATAATGTTTTATATATATAAATGTGAAATAATTAAAATGTGTTTTAGATTATATAAATTATATAATGTTTTATATATAAATGTTAAATAACTAAAATGTGTTTTAGATTATATAAATTATATAATGTTTTATATATATAAATGTGAAATAATTAAAATGTGTTTTAGATTATATAAATTATATAACTGAAATGTTTTCAATCTTTAATTGTTTTATATATATAAATTATAGGATGTTTTATATATATATATAAAAAATGTAGAACACACCGACCCCATTTATACACCGCTCATAAATGTAATGGGAGGGGGAGAAGCCGTATAACCACACACACACACACACACACACACACACACACACACATAACCGTATAACTGTGATAAACTTCAAACAAGCTAACTGACACAGAGTTCAAACAAGCTATCTGGGACACACTTCAAACAAGCTAACTGACACAACTTCAAACAACTTCTGTAAAAACCGCATGATCGATGCTTGGAAAGGTCATAGGTTAACCCTTGAAGTCGGAAAGTTCCGCCCATCCATCATAAGGTCACCGGAAGTTCAACCTGTCAAAAGGTCAAAGGTCAAAGTCATAAATCATCTTGACAGAAGCTATAGTATAAGAACTACTCCTAGAAAGGACCTCTACGTACTGCCCTGAAAGACAGCGGAGACCAGGACAACTAGAGCCCAGATACAGATCCCCTGTAAAGACCTTGTCTCAGAGGAGCACCAGGACAAGACCACAGGAAACAGATGATTCTTCTGCACAATCTGACTTTGCTGCAGCCTGGAATTGAACTACTGGTTTCGTCTGGTCAGAGGAGAACTGACCCCCCAACTGAGCCTGGTTTCTCCCAAGGTTTTTTTCTCCATTCTGTCACCGATGGAGTTTCGGTTCCTTGCTGCTGTTTTTTTTTTCAGTATCTTAAATTGTAAGGGCATATAACTGCATTTTATATAGGCTACATCAGTTGTGGTCCAGCATCATGTTTGTCAGCAGCTGTATAAAAAGTGAGATGACGTAGACTAGAGGGTTAAGAGTCAAACTCTCTAACCATTAGGCCACGACTTCCCCACGACGTAGTGTATGTATATTTGAGCTATAGGGCTATATTAGTCATCATTTGAAGTGGATTAAAAAACTCTGTCAAAGTTGTCCTTAGACATGAACGCATTTTGGTTTTAGGACAACTTTGATGAAAGTTTTTGATACACTTCAAATGTTGACTACTGTATATATATCCGTTTTAAGGACTCGTGGAAACATATCAATAATATGACTTTTATTAACAGACGGAACAGGAACAACTTTTTATCTTAACATCAGCTCACACACCCAATCAACATTCCTTCGGGAGCACTGTAGCTCTCTTATTTAACAATTTTAATATGCTACAAATATACCGTATGTGGGATTATTAGCAGACATCATACTATGTGTCATACTCGCAGGGACAGTATGCTTGGAAATAATATTTCATATATTCTATTGCATTCGTTATTTGTAGTGAGCCAGCCACCCAATAGCAATAAGATTCATGCCTTTGATAGACCTACTTTTAATGTCTCAGCTTTTAAAATAAATTTTATAGTGGAACACAAATTCTGTGTCTTACAATGATGTGTTTCTTTAATAATCAGGTATTGATATCGCTGTATTTTTGTGAAACAATTCATTAAATAAACTGTTTTCTTTGTGAAAATTCCAAATATATGTGAAAATGCATTCTCGTAATGTTTTGACTGTAGCTATTCTCGAGATATTTCAATATTAATTTCATAATATTTCTACTTTATTCTCATAATATTTTGACTTTATTCTCAAATTATTTTGAGTTTAATTTCGTACAGTTTAAGCTTTATTCTCTTTCAACTTTGTAAATATTTTTTTCCCCCGATATTATAACCTCGTAATTTTAGATTTTTTTATGATTCAAATTTTCAATTACATTTTTTGCCTATATGATGCCAGGATTAATTAATCGATTTTATCAAATTGATCACAAATTTGGCTGAGAAATTATGCCTAAAAGATAATAATAATAATAAAAAACATCATATATATTTTTCAGTGAAATGCATTAATTGTCTTTCCTCTGCTGACAGTCAGCTGTAGTTCAGTGTTCAATAGATGATGAGGCCAGCCTTTAAATACCACCTTCTTTGTGTCAAAAACCTGTTGCACCTGAAGTTGTGTGTGTGTGTGTGTGTGTGTGTGTGTGTGTGGGTGTGTGATGAAATGAAAGAGAAACTGATATTTATGTTTGCCCTTTAAATCATTATCATTTATCATGTATCTGTAACACATCAATACATTTGTCAATTTGATACATTTATCAAACAGTTATTAGCAAGCAAACACACACAAGTATGTTAAAATGTAGAAAATGTATAACAAGCATAGGAGTGGCATCTACTGGAAAGAGGTCGATTCCAGGAAGCAAAATTCTCAAATGGTTTAATTTCTTTGAAAATGAAAGTTAGGACGTAATAGTTTCTGCTCTGGATGCAGCAGATTACAATACAATATTCTGCTAGAATCTAGTTCTAATGAATGGACTGAATAACACACATCAGCATCCCTAGTAAAGGAGTTAGTAGATATTATTTTATCATACAAAATAATTAATAAGTGCAGATGATTATTTGCAGATGCATTTAAATTAATGTGCACTAGGACAGGAGCTGCGGTATAGTGTATATTTATGCATTTTTTTCCCCATGTTGTTAAAGAAATACACATTTGAGATGGAAATGAATAATGTCTGTTCAAAGGACAAACTGTTTACTTTTCTTTCCTGTGAAATGAAAGTTAACCGCAGCTGATCAATAATGCCAGCAAACTCTCAAAGAATCTCAGGCAGCTGAAATATTCAGATTCTGCAGCGCTTTTGACTCCATGACAGGTGTTACCATTTTTTGCTGCATATTTTAAGAAACACTTTAACTGACACAACCAATAAAAAGTTCAGAATCAGTTGTGGGGCAGAGTTTGCACTGAAGTGGACTGTGGGAAAAATGGTGCATGTGTGTCATATGCCTGTCTGTCAATGGAAGGAAGCCACTCATTTGCCTTCTCTCCTCACACCTGTTTCACCCACCCACTCACACACACACACACACACACACACACACACACCTAGTGCCCATTGTCTAGTGCCACTCTGTCTGGCAGTATTGCTAATTGTTACTTTAGATCCGTGTCCTTATATGAGCTAAAAAGGCCTATATTTGGGTCTAAGCTAACTTCTCCTAGAAATGATGATGTGTGTTATGAAATGGTGAAGCACCTTTCAGATAAGTCTTTTTATATACTGTTACGTCTTTTTAATAAAGTATGGGGAAAAGAGAGTTTACTGACTACATGGAAACATGGGATTATTATTCCTATTGCAAAACCAGGAGAGGATCATTTTGTGGTTACTAGTTACAGACCTATAGCCTTAATGTCAAATCTCTGTAAAATCATGGACAGAATGGTAATTTTTAGACTAAATCATGTGTTGGAAAGTAAAAGTAAAGGATAGTTTTCTCCTTTCCAAGGAAGTGTGTGTAGTCCCATCTAATTTAATGATCAATGAAATGTTTTCCCAGGTTAGTTTAGGAGTTGAAAATGATCTGTTTGCAGAAGACCGAGCTCTGTGGATGAGAGGTATGTTCAAGATGTGGTTAAAGGTATACAGAAATGCAGTTAATGGAGTGAGAAATGGACAGATAAATGGGGACCTCATTTATCAGTGTCGAAAACACAGGTATTTTGTTTTTCAAAAAAGAGAGAAAGTCCTAATATTACATTAAAGCTATATGGGGAACCTTTAGATCAAGTGAATGTGATTAGATTTAGACATTTAGTCATTTAGCAGACGCTTTTATCCAAAGCAACTTACAAATGAGGACAGTGAAAGCAATCAAAAACAACAAAAAGAGCAATGATATAAGTGATATAACATCTGTTAGCATAAACACAGTACACATAGTAAGCACTTTTAAATAATATAATAAATAAAATAAAAAACAAAGAATAGAAAAAGAATAGAGCAAGCTAGTTTTATATGTTTATTTGTATTAATTTTAGAATTGTATAAAACATGAAAAGAAAACATAATACAAACAGATTAGAAAGTCAGTTATATATATATATATATATATATATATATATATATATATATATATATATATATATATATATATATAGTATTAAAGTTAGAGGGTCAAATAAAGATGGAAGAGATCTGTTTTAAGCCGATTCTTGAAGATGGATAAGGACTCAGCTGCTCAGATTGAGTTGGGATGAACATTCAAGTGACATTCACTTGCAGAACACAAGCTTCTAGAGGCACATAAGTTTGATGAATTTAGGAAAATGGGTGCAGAGCCAGTGATGGTTTTGTAGGCAAACATCAATGCCTTGAATTTTATGCGAGCAGCTATTGGAAGCCAGTTCAAATTGATAAACAGCGGTGTGTTGTAAGAGGTTAATACCGCATGGTAAAAAGTTAACAACTGTCTCGATACGCTGCCAGAAGGAACACGGAGCCAAGGATAAATGAATAAGATTTTAATAATCCACCACAGGGTATATCCAACAGGGAACATGGAAACACACGTATGTGGTTTGTAGACCCAACAAAACTGAACTAAAAGGACAAGGCTTCTAAAGACAGGATGTCGAAGAGCAGACAAATGCATGGAATAACTTAATTAGCAGGGACATGGAACACATGGGGAAGAAAACTAGACACACCTGGGAACTAATCAAACTACGGATTAGGAGTCAAACTCTCTAACAACTAGGCCACAACTTACCCAGTATATCCAATACATTAATTTAGCCTACACGGTGCTTTTCATAACTCTGGGTTTCATTATATATTTATTTAAGCATTAATTAAGTAACAGGTAAAGTGAAAAGTAATTAGTATATACTTGTTCTAATGAACCTAGTTCTGTATCCCAGACTGAATCAGTGCACATATGTCTTCACTATCATTTTCAGGTAAAATCTTCCTCTACTGGTTTGAAATGGTTTCATCTGAAATTGGAAATATTGTGTAAAAAAAAAAAAATTGATAATAATAATTATAATTAAAATACAAATAAAAATGTTTTATCATTAACATTAAAATGTTAAACTGTAAATAATGGCAACTCAAAACAATTACAATATTGTTACATTCATGGACATTGAGTTTCCTTTATTTGGTCATTTTCCTGTTCTTTTTTTGGTTAATTGATAAATCCCCACCTGTCTCCATTCACCTGATTTCTTCCATCATGCTTAAATAGTGTATCTTTTTAGTACCTCCTTGTCCGTGATTAATGTAGTGATGTATGGTATTGTGTCATTAAAAGAACCCCTTTTGCATATTGTCTTCATTGTGCGCCTTCATTACACATCAGCAGCTGTAACAAATATTGTATTGGACATTGTTTAAATTTCTCACATTAATTTATATTCCATGTGAAGGTATCGTTTGTGAAAAACACTTATGTTTGGTCAAGTCACCTTTATTTGTTAAGTTCTTAATTAAATACAGATTGTTTCAAACACAGATTTGTATCCAATGGAGAAATCTTTGGGAGAAACCATGCTCAGTTGGGGGTCAGTTCTCCTCTGACCAGACCAAACCAGCACAATGAAATGAAAAATCAATCAAAGTCTCGAGTGAGAGTCTTTGAGAGTTTCCTGGTATTATTTACTTTCAGTATTAACTTCACAGAATCAGGTAAGGTTCACTTTCATTTTACAGGAACAAACTGGTTTCTTTTGCTTTGAACAATCATTAATAATTTATATGTGTAAATACATAAAATATGTTTGGAATGGAAAACTGCAATAATATATATATATATATATATATATATATATATATATATATAAACCCATAGACATAAACCTGTTCAGTTCAAAATCCACCACACTGAGGAATGACCCACATGCATTTGAATATACTAAATCATAAATAAATCAATTAGTCATGCATGTATGTGTGTAACAGGGTGAATCACAGCTCCACTTCAGGTGTAACAGGTTTATGACATGAAAGGGGTGTGAAATTTCACTAATTTCTGAAAATACAAAAAGGTTTGGAGCTGCTTATCTGCTGTTGAATATGAAACAACAGCTGAGTGTCAGCAGAACGCTAAGATAACTCACACACTTCTCTCTCTTATAAAAACATATATTTATCACTTAATTGCAGGTAAGATAAAGTGTCCTTTCAGTGGACCATTTTCACAGATAGTGATGACATGTTTCCACTTACATTAACATTATAAATCTAACAAAAATAATTATTTACATTTATAACATTATGATTGTTATCTTTTGAGAAGTGTGGAAATCTGTAAAGGGTCCATAGTGCAGAGGAATCACATCCGAGAGACCGATGAGCTCAATGAAGAGCAGGAGTCACATTTATAGTTGAGTCGGTGGACAGAAAGTTTACTGAAGACACTTCCAAAGTGAGAGGAGCCTGACTCAAACTAACTTAAAGTACAGAAACAATAGTAATAATAGCTTATAAACAATATATAACAGTCATACTGACATCAGTTCTAAAGGCTCTGAAGGGTTAACAGATAATTCTAGCAGCATCCAAACATGATGTTGAGGTCAACAGTCTCTGTCTGGTTCGGTTTCGTTCAGACAGCATGTGTTTACTGAGAATGTGGTTGTATTCATACTGTGTGATCATAACCATACTAATACAGGACTGACAACCGTATGTGTTATTTTTGCTCATAACGGTTATAGTTATAATTTGTTCTACTTTTATTTGTGTGCACTCACAATATCAACAAAACGTTGTGCTTTTATAAAATAAAGAAAACAAAACATGATGCGCTTTCTGCGTTTAGTCTTTAACAGGATTACAAAACTGAACCGAAACTCAGTGATAACATGTCTCACAGACATGTATATCAATCAAATATGTCTTTAGAAAGCTTTAAATTACTACTTAATGAAATAAAACAAATCAAAAACAAAAACTCTTTCATTATAATCATAATCTGTAAAGATGCACTTCTCTCTAAAGGCGTGTCCATCGACAAATTCTTTCCTTGTGACACTGACTCAGAAAACACTAGTTTATTAGTAAATAATTAGAATATGTCCTTACTATTTCCCCCTGACACATTTATGGTAATTACTTTTGGTGATGTTTTGCGGCAAGCTTTAGCCTATTTCGTGTATTTTGTGCTGTGGCTTGCCCCCCCCCTAAAATTATGATTAATAACCACCTGTGTATTATAAATAAAAATGTTTTATAGGTTAAATAATTGTTTAAGTAATAAAACAACACAAACGGGGCAAACATGCATTTTAAGTTTAGAAACATTTTGAGTCTCCCCTCCTTGGCTCACAGTGCTTTGATCCAAATGCCTGCTTTCCTCTAAATTATGACATATTATTATTTTTTTTAATTTTATTTTTTTTGAACTATTACTTTAATATTTTACTTATTATTATTATTATTATTATTATTATTATTATTATTATTCATCCTTCTTACTTACTATAGCCATTCATTCATTTAATTTGTTCAAACAGCTGATTAATTCAAGAATTAAGTAAATGGCTTTTTATGAATGGACCTTTGAATCATTGGTTCACACGATTGATTTAAATCAAGGATTCATTCAGAAACGAAACACTGCAATGTTGCTCACAGACACATACAAGCTCTGCAGTGGCTGCGTAGGTAATATGCAAAAACACACAATATTGTGTTCAAAATATAACACAATATTAACTGTTGTATAAAATCACATTTGTACTTGTGCTATGTGTGACAAAAACAGCACTCGTGTGATATCGCTTGTTAAATATTAGACCAATATCTTGATTTTAAGGACATAACTGCATTTATGGAGCTGTTGCCTATATTTGTCAACAGTCAAATGTATGAAATATAAGATGTTGCAGGTCCGGGGGCGGCGCGTTAACTGTGTTAAAGTATCATATTCACATTATTTTTCATACCTAATTAATCTAACTCATTAAACTGACAGTCCTAATTACGATTCATTGTTATTAATTATATTTCCCTTTTGAGTTAATATATACATGATATAGTTCCTGCATGAATAAAACGTGTGGCTGTGGTGAAAAAAAAATATGCAGAAACACAATAAAGCTGAACTCACACGTCTGATCATGATTCATTTTAATACTGATGATGTTTTCTCTACAACTATAAATTAGGCATCTCTTTTTTTTTATATGTATTGCCCAATGTATGTGACATGCATTTTTCTTTTGTTCTCACTCAGCAAACCTTCTATTGATCATTCATCATTGTTCTTTTGTTTTTATTCAGCCATTACTTGTCTTTATTCTGGAATAAGGACACACAGGAATTTAATAACATTTTTGAGTGACATCTCACACAAAGATCTCTACTCTAGCCAGTAAAAAGACCAAATAAAACAGGACTGATGATGTACCACTTACCTTCATATAATCCCAGTGAAAAGATCCCCGTTGAAGCTACATTTGGAGAGTCCCTGTCATGCCTTGACATTGTATGGTCCAATATGTTCGAGACTGAAGACGTTCACCCTGATCGACCTAGACAGCATCAGGCTCAGTTTCTTAGAGGAGCTCAACAAAAGTGGCTGAATTTTTACCCAGAGAACGTACCGTTGGTTGAAAGGGATGGCTTTAATGATTTAATAGAGTTAATTGAGAAAAGAAAAGGAAAACGCTGTCTCATCACTGATATTTCTTTGCGATACCAGCCCGGGAGTGGAGGCTCAACTCTCTCCATGCAGGTGCTTTGGCATTTCCGGAAAGATCTCAGATGTGCCAAAGTGATCGATTCAGATCTAGACACCAAAGAGCTGTCCAAACAAGTGCTGGACCTCTTTCTGCTGTCTAATGAACAACACCCAAAAACAAATCGGAGAACTGTGCTGCTGTTACTGGACACCAGAGAAAAGATAAATGATCTGCCTATCAAGAATGTTCTCTGGGAAGACCTGATTGAAGAAATCCATGAGAGGGACATCAATACGAAAACTCCAGCGGTGATCATTCTAAACTGCATCCCTACAGACTTCACTCTAAAAGACACAATGATTCTTCCTCCAAGACTCCCTGAAGGGGATATAACACAATTCAAAGAAAAGCTTCTGCAACAGATCCGACTACAGGGAAAAGGCCTAAGGAGAGTCGCAATCACAGATCTGTTGTACCATGAAGCCAGCGATGGATTAACACTAGCCAGTGAAGTACTGAGAGACTTGAGTGAAGAGTTCACATGTCATTCCCTGACAAAATCATTCAAAACAGAGACTGCAGAAAATAAAGATAAAGTATTTGAGACAGAGATTGAAAGTATGGTAAATGAATTGCACAGAGAATATGTGAGGCAAAAGGATCCTGTGCTGCTTCTGTTGAATAATGAAGACAATAAGCCCCTACGATACTTCATAAAGAGCCTGCTGTCAGAGCTTGAATACACTGATCAAAGTGACCATCCTGCATTCATCATCATCAATGCTGTTAGCAAGAGCGCTGTTCGAGCGCCAGGCGACGTGAAGCTGAAAATGGAGCTCTTACCAGAGGAGAAGGACAAGTTTGCTCAGAAAAGGCAGGAGATTAAAAAGAAATACAAGAAAATGTCACCGAAGTTTCATGCCTTTAACATCATTCAGGGAGGTTTCAAGAAAGAAGATGCAGAGAAACTGATCACAGAAAAAATGGTGGAACATATTGAAAAAGACACGAAGTCAAGCAGCACAAGACTTCTCAGTTTTCTGGCTTTGATAAACTCATATGTCCCAGGTTCACACTTGTTGAAGATTTTCTGTGAGGATTTCATTAAAGAAGAAGAATGGTCCACTGATGAGGGAAAACATTCTCTGGAAAGAATAATAAAGCCTTTCAAGGATCTCTTGGTCATTTTCTCATTAGGAGAACAGAAAGCATACTGCATTCGTCTGGCACATCCACTGATTGCTGATGCCTGTCTAAAAATGCTCACTGAGCACAAACTGACAAGATATGACATCGCTTTTGACTTCTTGAACAGCATGGTGAAAGGAAACGAGAGTAATTATGGACAAATTTGCAAGAGCATGTTCATCACAAGGCCTAAGGCTCTGATAGAAAAGGAAAAGTTTTCCAAACTTATTCTTGACATCATTAGGGAAAATAAACCTAACCAATGCATTAGTTTATTGAAGTTTGCTTCAAAATTGTTCTCAACAGACTCTTTCTATCCTCAAGCACTGGCACGTTTGTATTACATTGAGATGAATGGAGAAAACAAATATAAAGAGGCAACAAATTGGGCAACTGAGGCGATTGATAGAGACCAAATAAATTCTCATATTAGGGACACACTGGGGCAAGTTCACAAAAACCACCTGTCACGGATCTGGACTCAAAGAGGGTGGAAGAAAGCGGGAAAACCATGCACAGATATAAAGACACGTTTGGACATTGCAAACGATGCCATCGATGCATTTCAAGCCGAAGAGAAAGCAGCTAAAGAAGAGTTAGAAACCCCTAACACCACATTCAACAACAGGGCCCTCTTCGGTTTTCTACAGGTCTGCAAGGACATTATTGATTTGATGCCAAACATTGACTTCATCAATCATCTCAGAGAAGGTGTTGAGCAGAAATATGATTTCTTTGAATGGTATCTTGCATACTCCAAACCGAGCTTCAAAGAGGAGGAACCAGACTACTTCCGTAGAGATGTTGAAGATTGCTATAAGCGGTATTTTACACAGGACACTCAGACTGAAGAAACGACCCTGAATGAGAAAAAAAAGAAGTCTTTTGGAGGACTTCTCCATTTCTTAAAATCAGACATCAATGAGTGTAAACAAAATTTGAGTGGAATTGAAAAACCCTGGTCAGAAAATGAAACACAAATCATTCTCTGCATTCTTGCCAACATCATCTTGAGTTTGTCCGGAGTATCATCTGAAAAAACTGAAAGTCTTCAGTCCAGGTTACAGAAACTTTGGACAACAAAAGCTCAAGGCAGAAGCCCAGAGTTTTACCTCTTGGTCCTTTTGCTCTTTTGGCCTGAAGAAGCACAGAAAGCAAATGCAAACCCTCCAGATCTAGAAATCTGTGTCCAATATCTGAGCGAGTCATATGAGAGCACGTATGGACAATTCCTCCGCGGTCGCTGTCTGGTGCCTATGTTCTTCTTTGGGAAAGAAAGAGGTCTGCAGAGACTGGTTCATGCCTTAAAACCCCTTAAAAAAGGTTTGAGACTGGTTCACTCAAAACTAAATCAAATTGATCTGGAGCTCCTCACTGAAGGAGATGAAAATGTGGAATGTCTTCAGCGTATCAACGGGAAGGTCAAGAATCACAAAGTGTTTGCTGTTAAAGATGGACAACAGATTCCAGTCACTCCTCACAATCCGTCCAGTGTGTGCAAACCAGGCCAGGTGTCTTTCTACCTGGGCTTCACCATCAGAGGACCAGTCGCCTACAACATCAGATATAATAACAACTGTAAGTAGAGCAATACCCACATGGAAGAAAACCTATATAAACATATATGTTTCAATATAGGTTTTTAATATATGTGACAAATATAAAATTGGCCGTTTTCCTATATTATATGTACATATATGCACACATATATATGTTGCCTACATAAACCTATATGCACGTATATATGTACCTATATGTTCACCTATAATAGTCAAATTAAAATCCATAGCTGCTAGGCAACATAAATAAAAGTCCAAAAATGTAGAAATGTACATTATTTACTTACTCAAGATCAATCAAATAGTATAACACAAAAAATATAGTACACGAACAAAAATAAGACAAAAAAAAAAAAACTGCTAGGCAACATAAATAAAAAAAAAAAATGTATTTACAAGAACAATGAAATAGTACAAGAACAAAAATAAGACAAAAACCTGAACAGAAAAAAATATATAAATCTATATTATTCTTTGAAGGTCTGTCATGACGCGCCTCATCCTCCTCCTCTTCCTTTCTGCACTATCCAGTGTCGTTTTTATAGGGTGTCCGAGATTTTTATTTTTTCCTCTTTTTCTTTTCGCCGCACTATTTTTTTTGCGGATAGGCATTTTCATCCACACGGATCTGGCGTTTTGGAAGAGTGAAACCGATGTTTTGAAACCGGGTCCCAGAGTGGATATATTTGAAAACGCCGCTTTAGCGTTTCGTCTGGACGGCGAATCCGTAAATTTTCTGAAAATATGGAGTCATTAGCCCACGTCTCGCCCCTAGTCAAACACCACTACATCACGTAACAGCAACAAAAACATGAACAGACACTGAACGTTAACATTAACACGGACTCTGTGGCAGAATTACAGCGCCACATGCTGGTCTGGCATGTATTCTACATCGGTTTTGTGTGGACATGGATATTTCTTGAGACAAGGGAAAAAAAAGATCAGTCTCCGTGTGGACGGGGCCAAAGAAGTAATGGGTACTTACGGTTATGGATAGAAATGTAGCAGAGTAAAGAGTACAATACTCAGTACTCCGCAAAAAAGATACTCGAGTAAAGTACAGATCCCTCAAAATTGTACTTAAGTACTTTACTCAAGTAAATGTACTCCGTTACTCTCCGGCTCAGTATATCATGTTAATATATTGCCATAGTTAAATTCCATAACATGCCAATTACATGTGATACCAATTTCACGTATTCGCACATACATAAGTTCTTGCATAATTTTTTTTTTGTTAATTCTTAGTTTTTGCCTTGATAATAGAAAATATGAGCTAGGCATCATGTATGACAGTCAAAAATAGGATATGAGCTACAAAATGACCAGATACTGCCATTAGAAGACATATCTTGTTTGTATAGGGCTTATATGTGGATATGAAGAAGCAATACAAGAGACCTATATTTCCTGTATATGCACATATATGCACCTCAATTTTGCCTATATGTGGCATATATACGCATATATGCAGCATATATATTATCATATATGTGCATATTTGCAGCATATATATGCGTATATATCCTCATATAGGTTCTTTCCATGTGGGTACTTTATACTTCAGAGTCATAAAACACAAGTTTCATAATTGCCAAGCATTTGTTAGTAGTTAGGTTTGATTGTGTTTAAAATGTAGAAGGTACAAATGTAAAGCTTCAGCTGTATTTTATTGTCAGTGTAAGATTACATTCTCTTTTCTCTGCAGAGATCATGGATTACTGAATGGTGTCATTCAGAGTATAAAACAAGTTAAGCAATGTTCATCCAATGACACTGGCACTTTGATGCCTTTTCAGTGGGGGAAGACAAACCGGCAGCGATTTCCACTGTGTGCCACCAACATCTGTGCCAAGTGAGAGACTTTTCAGTACTGCTGGGGACATTCGTTCCCACACTCGCAACCGGCTGACACCTGTTAATGCAGAGCGTCTTGTTTTTTTTTTTTAAAGGAAATTTCATGTGAAAGGTTAGAGGTTTTACATTAATTTAATTATGATGCAGGACATGTGTGTGTTCTTCCGTAATATTTTTCATAATATTTGGCTACTGTTCTAATCGAAGCCTAGCCTACTGTTATAAACGAAAAACTGCCTACTATCCATGTTTATTGAGTAAATGTTCAATAACACCATATTGTCACCAAACATATTCTGGTTTAAAAAAGAAAAGAATAACACTCTTCTTTGCATTGTTGCACATTTATTGAAAGGTTTTGGCTTGTACCTGGGTAAGCCTAGGTTTATGGTAATTGTCAAAATAATTTTTCCCACTTTTCTCATCCTGGTATAATGTTTGCTAATCTTTTTTTTTTTTTTTTTTTTTTTTTTAATAAAATGAAAAATACACTTCGGTGGATGTTATTTACTTCATTAATGTGATTTACTGTGTTAATGGAATGAGGATGCGAGTAGGATTCGGTTTCGGATTCGGCTGAATCTTAAACAGTGGATTCAGTATTCGGCCGAACCCAAAAAATCTGGATTCGGTGCATCCCAAATTTAAATTATTTATGACACTCTGGACGAGAAATTCCACAGTCACCTGAGCAGCCTCAAAGGAGAAACGAAACACATTCCACAACACACACACACACACAACACACACACACAAACAAACTTTTCTTTACGCTCTTTATGTAAGTCCTTAATAATATGTATTTTGAATAGGTTTGTGTGTTGCATGAAATGGTTAATCCTTGTTATGCGAGGTTGCTGACTTGTAAATTGGAAATGTTTCTCCTAATTTTAATGTTCTCAAATTGAATCATGAGTTGTAACCCTACCCCCTGACCAGGTCGTAAAACTTTATGACCTAACAAACGGGACAGGAAAGCTAACTCTTAGAAAAGAGAATAGTACCCTTTTATTTTCTCAATGTGTTCTAAATGTATTGAGGATTGCCTTTTTGTGCAGTAGATGTTTCCCCATATAAATGGGAGTATCTGCAGTTTTATCATGTGTTAATCAGACTTTAAATGTGTGTAATTCTGCATATGAATGTAATGTCATGTTTATATATATATATATATATATATATATATATATATATATATATATATATATATATATATATATATATATATATATATATGCCATTTATGGTATCTTTATAATCGTAAAAATTTGACTGTGTCAACGACAAATAAAAGATGCATCGTTTCAGAAATACAATCTTTCTTAAGAAAAATGTTCAACGCACGCTGGTCTGTCGAGTCACAAAGAGACAACATGCAATTATCATTCTCTATGGAGATTTAAATGCTGCTTAAAGTTTGTCTATTACCTTTTTTAGGTGATTTGATTCTTTCAAGGGTTACTCTCTGCGAGTTTATGACCTAACAAAACTGAGCACAACTGAGCTTATTCTGTGATTGCGCCTAATTCTCTCACCTCTCTCTCTCATCCTCTCTCACTCATTCTCTCTCTCTCTCTCTCACTCTCTCTCTCTCTCTCTCTCTCTCTCTCTCTCTCTCTCTCTCTCTCCCTCCCTCATTTGGATTCCATTATGTCTTGTACATCCTATTTCATGATAGGATAATGTTTTCATGGCCAGATAATATTTTTCCTTGAATTATAAGAAGTGATAACGGTTTGAGACTAGTTCACTCAAAACTACATCAAACTGTTCTGGAGCTCCTCACTGAAGGAGACAAAAATGTGGAAGTCGGATGTCTTCAACGTATCAACGGGAAGGTCAAGAATCACAGAGTATTTGCTGTTCAAGATGGAAAACAGATTCCAGTCACTCCTCACAATCCATCCAGTGTGTGCAAACCAGGCCAGGTGTCTTTCTACCTGGGCTTCACCATCAGAGGACCAGTCGCCTACAACATCAGATATAATAACAACTGTAAGTACAGCAATACTTTATAACTCAGAGTCATAAAACACAAGTTTCATAATTGCCAAGCATTTGTCAGTAGTTAAGTTTGATTGTGTTTAAAATTTAGAAGGTACAGATGTAATGCTTCAGCTGTAGTTTATTGTCAGTGTAAGATTTAATTCTCTTTTCTCTGCAGAGATCATGGATTACTGAATGGTGTCATTCAGAGTATAAAATAAGCTAAATGACGATCCTCCAGTGACACTGGGAATGCTCAAAACTTTCCTCTTTCTTCTCAGCTAGATGTGTAAGCAAGACTGCACAAGAACAAGACAACCTTTACCAAATCATGTTTATATGATAATATTCAGTTTGGTTATATGTGAATTATACTGCATGATTTCACTCCTCGACTAGGAGACTGTGGGACCAAAACAAGCTATCAACTCAAATATACTGCAAATTAAATTTATTTTAAACAGTTTTAACCTTCTAATCATCTGTAATGCAGTGAAAATGAACAATGTTGGAAACTTTCATTTTTAGTAATGTATTTATTATCTGTAGTAGTGTTATTAGTTTTGTCTGAATACTAAAGAAAGTAATATTACAAAAACACTTTCCCTCTGCAAGCTTTATTACAGCATGCCCAAAATAAGTAATAACACGAGCTGTTCATAATGATTGTTCATAATCAACTTATTAACCTAGTGATAATGAGTATATTGAAACATAATACAATAAAGATGATAATTACCAATGAAACAAACACTGCCTGGTCTTGCCCATTCAGTTGTCCAACTTTCCTAAATTAACTTTGATTGCTGGATTAGCCTCATGTAATGAATCATATGATCTAAGAGTCCTTAAACACTACCATTTTGCTTTAAAGTTTATGTTCCTCTCTATGAAACCAGGCAGATACCAGGAATTATTTTATGATCATTTGGAGTATTTGACTGCCTGAATTTACATCTTAAAGCATGTTTGATCTAAATACATCTACACCTATAAATGAATGGAAGAATGAATGAATGAAGGTCATATCTTGATAGATTTGAACTCATTCAAGAGCTTAAGCTGGCATTTTGACTTTATGACCCATGTAAGACCACATTTTGTCAATGAGAGAAAACTAAAATCAAGAATATTATGAACAATGTATTTTGAGCTCTGAATGTGATGTTCGACTATGTAATATAAGACGGCCTTGCTCTCAGTTGTTGAAGCTCTAAGACTGGCAAGAGCAGAATCCAAATCTTCAGTACTTATCCTGCTTGATCTCTCCGTTGCTTTTGACACGGTTAACCACCAGATCCTCCTGTCAACCCTACTGGCAAAGGGCATCTCAGGAACCACACTTCAATGGTTTGAGTCTTACCTATCAGATAGGTCCTTCAAAGTATCTTGGAGAGGTGATGTGTCCAAGTCTCAACATCTAACTACTGGGGTGCCTCAGGGCTCAGTTCTTGGACCACTTCTCTTCTCTGTCTACATGGCATCATTAGGTTCTGTCATTCAGAAACATGGCTTTTTATATCACTGCTATGCTGATGACACTCAACTCTACTCTCATTCCATCCTGATGATCCGACGGTAGCTATTCGCATCTCAGCTTGTCTAACAGACATTTCTTCCTGGATGATGGACCATCACCTTCAACTCAACCTTGCCAAGACAGAACTGCTTGTGATTCCAGCAAACCCATCGTTTCATCACAATTTCACCATCAATTTAGGCACATCAACTATAACTCCTTCAAAAACAGCTAGAAGTCTTGGAGTTATGATTGATGATCAGCTGATTTTCTCAGACCACATTGCTAAAACTGTCCGATCCTGCAGATTTGCTTTATTCAACATCAAGAAGATCAAGCCCTTTCTTTCTGAACATGCTGCACAACTTCTTGTTCAAGCTCTTGTTCTGTCCGGGCTTGACTATTGTAATGCTCTCTCTGCAGGTCTTCCAGCCAGTTCTATCAAACCTTTACAATTAATCCAGAACGCGGCAGCAAAAGTGTGTGTGTGTGTGTGTGTGTGTGTGTGTATGTGTGTGTGTGTGTGAAAAGATCTCTAACACTAGCTTGCTCTATTCTTTTTTTGTATCCTATCTGTTTTCTAAAATTATTTAAAACCCCATGCTACGTGTACTGTGTTAACCTAACTGAGACTTGTTATAGCACTTATTTGCTCTTTTTGTTGTTTTTGATTGCTTCCACTGTCCTCATCTGTAATTCGCTTTGGATAAAAGCGTCTGATAAATGAATAAATGTAAATGTAATGTTAATGTAATATTTAACTTACTATACATATATAATAATGTAAGAATCCCCAATAATGGGGCAAATATATGGTTTTCAGATCAACCCCCGACTGGGCCAATATCTTTAGGAAATGGTGAAGAAGGCAACATAAATGTTGATTTTGGTCATCAGTCAAAGGCTACTAGATAGGCTACAGATATACACACAGTGGGTACGGAAAGTATTCAGACCCCCTTAAATTTTTCACTCTTTGTTATATTGCAGCCATTTGCTAAAATCAAGTTCAATTATTTTCCTCATTAATGTACACACAGCACCCCATGTTGACAGAAAAACACAGAATTGTTTAAATTTTTGCAGATTGATTAAAAAAGAAAAATTGAAATATCACATGGTCCTAAGTATTCAGACCCTTTTGTTGTGACACTCATATATTTAAATCAGGTGCTGTCCATTTCTTCAGATCATCCTTGAGATGGTTCTACACCTTCATTTGAGTCCGGCTGTGTTTGATTATACTGATTGGACTTGATTAGGAAAGCCACACAGCTGTCTATATAAGACCTTACAGCTCACAGTGCATGTCAGAGCAAATGAGAATCATGAGGTCAAAGGAACTGCCTGAAGAGCTCAGAGACAGAATTGTGGCAAGGCACAGATCTGGCCAAGGTTACATAAACATTTCTGCTGCACTTAAGGTTCCTAAGAGCACAGTGTCCTCCATAATCCTTAACGTTTGGGATGACCAGAAACCTTCCTAGAGCTGGTCATCCTGCCTAACTGAGCTATCGGGGGAGAAGAGCCTTGGTGAGAGAGGTAAAGAAGAACCCAAAGATCACTGTGGCTGAGCTCCAGAGATGCAGTCGGGAGGTGGGAGAAAGTTGTAGAGAGTCACCCATCACTGCAGCCCTCCACCAGTCAGGGCTTTATGGCAGAGTGGCCCAATGGAAGCCTCTCCTCAGTGCACGACACATGAAAGCCCCCATGGAGTTTGTTAAAAAACACCTGAAGGACTCTGGCTTGATGAGACCAAGATAGAACTTTGTGGCCTTAATTCTAAGCGGTATGTGTGGAGAAAACCAGGCACTGCTCATCACCTGTCCAATACAGTCCCAACAGTGAAGCATGGTGGTGGCAGCATTATGATGTGCAGGGGCGGAGCCAGACGATGTAAACATTCGGGGTTTAGCCAAAACCTACACTGTTAGAAAAAGAGGTACAATACAGGTCCAAACTTTGCATATGTAACCTTTAAAGTACAAAAATGTATCTTTAAGGTACAATTGTGCACCTTTAAGGACCAATTATGCACCTTTAATTGTACATTGTGAGCTTTTTGAGGTGTAAGGTACATATTTGTCCCTTACATATTTGTACTTTAATGTTTAAATATAAAATGGCAGGAATTAGTGGATGCTGAAATTGTCATCTCTCTATAGAAACACAAGTTAACCTATACTATCAATCTCAATAATTGTCAAACTAAATTAACCATAAAGTTTTGAGATATGGGCAAAATAAATCAGAATGTTTTTTTTTTTTTTTTTTTTTTGTGAAGTATCCCTTTGAATAATTTATAATCATGTTAATGGGGATTATGTAATCATTTATATTCACAAACAGTATTGAAGAATTTGATTTTCAAACCCTTTACCCTATTTATATTAGAATAAAACAGACAAATAATTGTTAACGCTTTAAGTTGTGTTCTATTGAAAGGATCTAGCTACAGGCTAACCAGAGTTTGACTCGGCGGAAGCATAAATATTGCAGCGCGGAAGGATACATGAGTGAATCGACAGTGATCCAACTGTCAGTCTCTGTCAGTGTCGATCAAAGGTGGGAGGATGGCGCTTCGACATTTGTCCACGGAGGATTTAATCTCGGAGTTATTTAATTTTCGGATAGTGGTCACTGAAGAGGAGAGAAGTAAATTCAAAGGTAAAGTATTTGAATTTTTAATCAGCGTTTGTGGTGTTTCTTCAAAGTTGGAAGTTAACTTTTACTGTTAATGTTAGTGCTAGCCAAGTTCCCAAGGGGGGGGGAGAAATTCTCATTTTCACTCAATATCCTGTTAATCTTGAGTACCTATAGAGTAGTACTGCATCCTTCATATCTCCAAAAAGTCTTTAGTTTTATTATATTTATAAGAGAAAAATAGTCTGTGCCAATTTATTTTCGGAAAAACACCAGTGTCTGGAGGCGTGACGTGTGGGCGGAGCTAAAGAATCACGAACGCGAGTAGGCTTTTGCGTTGAGAGCGTTTGGAAGTTGTTACATTACCGTGAGGAAAAAAACATCCAAAACAAACCATGGCTTACAATCAGATTCAGCGTTTATTTATGATCCAGAATCAGATCCAGAGCAACCTGGTCTCACAGAATTCCGTGAAATGTCCACGGGTCCTTAACTCAAAATCCGTGAAGCCATCACGGAATTGCCCCAAATTCCGTGACCTGGCCACGGATATTTCTCCAACGCAAGTCAATGACACTGACCTCCCGTGATCCACACACGGATACCCGTTTCAATGAAGGAGTACAGAACTCGCTGAACGGACGTGCTTTCTCATTTGGAAACGCAACATTTGACGTATTTGTTTCTTTTCCAATATCAAATGCCATAATGACATTAACCAGACAGCTGTTGTAGTTATTGCATTGTCCTGTCATCATAAAAATTACGTTTGTTTCAGTTACAAAAGTCCCGTGATGGCACGGACCTCCACAACCTGACCTCACTCACTTGTTTAGGAACTTACAAGCTTTTCGTGGACACTGTTGCAATGACATGTAATTAACTTGCCATTTTTTCTCGTCCTGTCATCATAAAATCCAGTTTGATGGCGTTTTACACACATTTTGTCTATAGTCAGAACTAAAATCTGTGATAGGAGCACGGAGTGAGTCTGTGCTTAGATCACGGATAACTCTAACGCAAGTCAATGACACTCATCTTCCGTGGTCCGTACACGGATCGTTTCAGTGATGGAGTACAGACCTCACTCAATGGACGTGCTATCTCATCCAGAAACGCAACATTTGAAGTATTTATTTTTTTCAACACCAAATACCATGACCAACCTGACTGTTATTGTAAGTATTGCATTGTCCTGCCATCATACAGATTCACTTTGATTCTGTTAGCCTAACTAAAATCTGTGATACGAGCACGGAGTGAGTCTGTGCTGAGATCACGGATAACTCTAACGCAAGTCAATGACACTCATCTTCCGTGGTCCACACACGGAAACCCAGTCTCACGGCAGTTCGTGATTTTGTCACGTAATTTAATCTATTTATTCGTGGCAGGCACACGTTTATTTCCTTATTTTCATGATTGCAGCACGTTTTTTTAAACTAATGCATTTCAACTGGAGGCATCTTTCGTGCATCAGCACAATATTTTCTGATTAATTATTATTATTATTATTTAATTTTTCACAGGACAACAGAAGAAACTCACTGAAACTTGAAAAAAAAATCGGAGCTTAACTTACTGTACAAAACTGAGCAACATACTGTATTGCTGGTGACAAAAACACATTAAAACTTTTTTAGCTGTAAAATGCGCAATGGTTCTTTTTTTACTTTTTCATTGATTTTTATTTTTTTCATAGGCCTAGATTTAATTTTTTTTTAATTACAGAATTCAATATCAAGTCCTTGACACATAACTGTAACACATTTTCACATTAAGAAACAATTTAGTTTAAATAAAAAGAACAATAAATATCTAAAAATAAATAAATTATTTATTAGCGATAGGCCTACAGATTTATTTATTTTTATTTTTATTTTATTTTTTTACTTTAGACTCTAAAGTTAAAAGTTTTTATTAAGGCTATTGTAAAGGCTTCTTAAAAATGATGTCGCTGATGAGCCTCTGATCGCTGTCAGATTCTGTGATATGAATGTCCGCTAATGGGTTTAGAATGAGCCCCGCTCGGCCCGTGTTCTGGCTTACTGTAATATTTCACCTGTAATAAGACCGAAATAATATAATTAAAATAAAGAAATGAATGAATACATGATAACATCTAAATAAATGTTGATAGATTTAGCGTTATAGTTTTAAAAATATTAATAAACAGCAAATCAACACAGAAAGACCTAAATAATAATAATACATAATTAATAAACAGCGCCGCCCCTCCCACTACGCGCATCACGCGCTGTGCGTCAACCCCAAAGCGTCAAAAACTGAAGCGTGGTCAAGCGCCTCTAGCGTCACTGACATGAGATGTTTATCGCTTTGAAATCACGTTCAAGAAGTCTCATTCAGCACACATCGCGATACTTTCCATCAGTTTGCAAGAGCCGCAGGTTGGGTGAGTTATACAGTCTATGGTGAGTAGTAGTAAATATGCTATTTTAATGCCTGTCCTAAAACGTATTCTGTCTTCTTTATTAATCAGATGAGCGCCTTATGTTTACTCTCTGTATTACATCGGTCATCCGAGGCTGTCTTTGAGTTTCATTGTGTTTAACTAAATGAGCACAGCTGCTAACTGGTTAAACTCTATCGGTCACGTGACGTGCCACAGACCTGGGATCCGTTTTATATTCATTTCAGGTTCAAAGATGTAAGTTGTATTTGTAGTAAAAACATGGTAACCATGACACCTACAAAAGTAGGTAAAACCCAGTAAACAAGACATTTACCATGTTTTTTGTTTTGTTTTTGTTTTTACCACAGTAACTGTAGCTTTACTGTAGTATAGTAATAGCACATTAATCACCAAATTAACTATAGTTGTACCACTGTAATGGTAGTGTTTTAATGTGCTTTTATATGACTTATTTCACAGTAATCACATTTACTGTACCATGCTTGTAATACCTTTTTAATGTAAAAAAAAAAAAACATTTTTCCCATCTTGCAGTTCAATTCATATTTGTTTATATCTTAAATATTTTGCTCACAGATCACTATTAACATTCTGTATATAATTCTGTTTTATTTTCTTTCCCCTTGTATTAATTTTTTAGCTGAAAAGACGTAAAGTAAGCAGTCACCCCAGTGGTGTTTGTGGAGAGGTATTCCTTCAGAAATGGAGAAGACAGAAAGCTGCAGAGGCAGGTTGGTCTGTGATAGTTTGTCCCTTTTATCAAACATTCCTGTTGTTATCATTTGCACAGCATTTTGTTGTTTCTTAAACTGTTGTACGGTCCAAATACCCACACTTGCCATCTTTGCACATTTTCTTAAACCCATTAGCGGACATTCATATCACAGAATCTGACAGCGATCAGAGGCTCATCAGCGACATCATTTTTAAGAAGCCTTTACAATAGCCTTAATAAAAACTTTTAACTTTAGAGTCTAAAGTAAAAAAATAAAAAATAAATTAAAAAAAATAAATCTGTAGGCCTATCGCTAATAAATAATTTATTTATTTTTAGATATTTTTTGTTCTTTTTATTTAAACTAAATTGTTTCTTAATATGAAAATGTGTTACAGTTATGTGTCAAGGACTTGATATTGAATTCTGTAATTAAAAAAAATTAAATCTAGGCCTATGAAAAAAATAAAAATCAATGAAAAAGTAAAAAAAAGAACCATTGCGCATTTTACAGCTAAAAAAGTTTTAATGTGTTTTTGTCACCAGCAATACAGTATGTTGCTCAGTTTTGTACAGTAAGTTAAGCTCCGATTTTTTTTTTTCAAGTTTCAGTGAGTTTCTTCTGTTGTCCTGTGAAAAAAATAAATAATAATAATAATAATTAATCAGAAAATATTGTGCTGATGCACGAAAGATGCCTCCAGTTGAAATGCATTAGTTTAAAAAAACGTGCTGCAATCATGAAAATAAGGAAATAAACGTGTGCCTGCCACGAATAAATAGATTAAATTACGTGACAAAATCACGAACTGCCGTGAGACTGGGTTTCCGTGTGTGGACCACGGAAGATGAGTGTCATTGACTTGCGTTAGAGTTATCCGTGATCTCAGCACAGACTCACTCCGTGCTCGTATCACAGATTTTAGTTAGGCTAACAGAATCAAAGTGAATCTGTATGATGGCAGGACAATGCAATAGTTACAATAACAGTCAGGTTGGTCATGGTATTTGGTGTTGAAAAAAATAAATACTTCAAATGTTGCGTTTCTGGATGAGATAGCACGTCCATTGAGTGAGGTCTGTACTCCATCACTGAAACGATCCGTGTACGGACCACGGAAGATGAGTGTCATTGACTTGCGTTAGAGTTATCCGTGATCTAAGCACAGACTCACTCCGTGCTCCTATCACAGATTTTAGTTCTGACTATAGACAAAATGTGTGTAAAACGCCATCAAACTGGATTTTATGATGACAGGACGAGAAAAAATGGCAAGTTAATTACATGTCATTGCAACAGTGTCGACGAAAAGCTTGTAAGTTCCTAAACAAGTGAGTGAGGTCAGGTTGTGGAGGTCCGTGCCATCACGGGACTTTTGTAACTGAAACAAACGTAATTTTTATGATGACAGGACAATGCAATAACTACAACAGCTGTCTGGTTAATGTCATTATGGCATTTGATATTGGAAAAGAAACAAATACTTCAAATGTTGCGTTTCCAAATGAGAAAGCACGTCCGTTCAGCGAGTTCTGTACTCCTTCATTGAAACGGGTATCCGTGTGTGGATCACGGGAGGTCAGTGTCATTGACTTGCGTTGGAGAAATATCCGTGGCCGGGTCACGGAATTTGGGGCAATTCCGTGATGGCTTCACGGATTTTGAGTTAAGGACCCGTGGACATTTCACGGAATTCTGTGAGACCAGGTTGTCCAGAGGCTGAAACTGAACGAGAGCAGCAGCAGCAACAACGTCTCTATGTGATATGTATTGAAACTGTATATATTTGCTTAGCGGTTTTGGAAAATGATTAAGTTCCACTTTATGTCGTCTTTTTTTTTTCCTTTAAAGGTGTACAAGGTTTACTTGATGTGCTTACGCGCCGATAGCTAAGTTAACAACACAGAGATATTTGAAGCAGTTTTACTCACCGCCTGCGGTTCCAACACACGATCGTGACCCTTTTTCGTTGGGATTGCATCATCCTTAAGAAATAAACGATGTGCAAATCCGTCGTCAAACTGGGCCTTGTTTGTAAAACAAGCATCTTCGAAATGCAGGGAACAAACACAAACACTTGCACAACTCCGTTGATGCTCTGTAAAAATAAACTCCATCCACTGGTCCCTTAATGCTGTTTCTCTTTTGGTAATCTGTGCAGGGTTGTCTTGCCCTGGCAACCAAAAACACACTCCTTTTGTGACATTTGGTGACGCTCTCGCTCTGATCAGTGAAGTCTGTTGTGCTCTCAGTGCTCTGCTATACGGGAGCGCGCTCTTTCGGCAGAAGTGCCTCAGGACCCATATAAGGAAATTCCTCTCCATCTAACGTCACACAGACCCATACTCGAAAAAACTCAGTTAATCTCTGTTTTTATCCCACTGTGCAGAGATTAGCTGTAAAACACACCTTGAGCTAATTTAGCATTTGATACAAGCTGTGTGTTTCAATTTTACGAGAAAATGTAACCCCCCAAATTGACTGATATTGCTTTTGAATCTCTCTCCGGCCAGTGAGAACCTGACAGAACTGGAGAGGATCTACAAGGAGGAGTGTGTATAATTCTTCTTCTTCTTCTTCATCTATATCTTTAATTGTAATCAAATCCATTAGTTACAAACATTATATATTGTTTAGAAAAAAAAATAAATAAAAAAAAAAAAAAATAAATATATATAGAGAGAGAGAGAGAGCAGGTTCTAACAGATAGTGTTGGTTTTTAGATCTTAATAGAACTGAACTGCTTTTGGTGAGTTTGACTCTTAACCTTAGGGTTTGTGGGTTCGAGTCTTGGGCCAGCAATACCACGACTGAGGTGTCCTTAAATATTGATGGGGTGGCGATAAGGGGGCAGGAATTTTTGAGGGGTGGCAACATATGGCAGACGTATATATACTGAATTTAGTCAGTTAACACAATTTGATGATAAATAGTAGATGTACACACTACAAAAAGGCACAGGCTGCGATATTCAAACTTAATCTCATGCAATCAACGTCTTGCATTTGAAACAGTTCATATAAGGCATGAGTGACCATTACCCCATAAGCACCACCACACTCACTAATGCATACAGTGTGCATCAACATAACTGAGAGCATTATGAAAGAATAAGTGTTAGCAACATGTCAATTTATTATAAGAAACACAAGACTTTAACAGCCAATGACATTTCCAGCTGGGGAGAAATACTGATTTTCTGTTGTTTAGTGTTACTCACCTTCTAACTCAACCAGTCAAGAGCTACATTTGACTTAGATGTTATATGAATATGGTCCCTGAAGCATAGGTTTTATTAGCCAACAATAAAAATAATAAAACATTAGTTATGTGCCTAAAACACATACAGTGCATTCAATGAATGAGCAGTTTGAGGTGTAAACTGATTGAACTGTATTTGATGTAAAAGTTTATTTTTTTGTTTGTGTTAACTTAAATATACGTAAACATTTTACCCTAATGTCGCTTTGAGTAAGAAACCAATTATATTCGAGCTGTGTGTTATCGCACTATACTTGCAGATTGAAAACACAAAGATCCAGGGACCTTATTAAACCATTCACAGCGTGAGTTTTCCACACAACTCCCAAAAGCTCTTAGACCGAAAAGTTGTGTGGCTCTTAAAAGAGCCTTTGTGTGTGGAGCTGCAGCGGAGCTCTACTTGGAGCTGGTGTACTTGGTGACGGCCTTGGTGCCCTCGGACACGGCGTGTTTGGCCAGCTCCCCGGGCAGCAGCAGACGCACGGCGGTCTGGATCTCTCGGGAAGTGATGGTGGAGCGCTTGTTGTAGTGAGCGAGACGAGACGACTCACCGGCGATGCGCTCGAAGATGTCGTTGACGAAAGAGTTCATGATGCCCATCGCCTTCGAAGAGATCCCGGTGTCAGGATGAACCTGCTTCAGCACTTTGTACACGTAGATGGCGTAGCTCTCCTTCCTGGACTTTCTGCGCTTCTTTCCTCCTTTCGCGGCGCTCTTAGTGACGGCCTTCTTGGAGCCTTTCTTGGGCGCGGACTTCGCTGGTTCAGGCATGATGCTTCTGGAGATCAAAACCTCACGAGACAATGACGAGAGAGAGCGGGACAGAGGCATTTATTGACTGGTCTATGCTAATTACCAGAGAGACGGCCACCTCAAGGGCCAATCAAGGCGGTAGTTTTAGCCCCACCCACCGCTCCATCTTTGACCGACAGCCCCCTTAGTTTCATTTCCCGCTCTTTTTGTTCGTTTTATTCTATTCAATGAAATGGGTCTAAAATATCACACAGATTCAACATCAAACAGTATAATGTTTAAAACCTATAATAAACCAAAATACTCAAACCAAAGAGAATTTGGAAAAAAAAACATTTACATTTAGTAATTCATCAGATGCTTTTATCCAAAGCGACCTACAAACAACCAAAGAGCAATGATATATAAGTGCTATAACAAGTCTGTTAGCTTAAACACAGTACAGATAACAAGGGCTTTTGAATAATAGAAAAATAAACAGAATAGAAAAAGAATAGAGCAAAGCTGGTGTAAGTTTTTTTTTTTTTTTTTTTGTAATTGTATAATAAAAGAAAATAGAACACAAACAAATTAGAAAAGTAGTTATGTTTTTATTTTTTTTTTAAGAATAGAAAATTGAGTGTTAAAGTTAGAGGGTCAAATAAAGATGGAAGAGATTCTTGAAGATGGTTAAGCACTCAGATGAAATAGAGAGGAGCACACCTCAAGAGCAGCATAAACACCCTCGATACGTGTATTGTGTTTAAGCCAATACTTTTGGGTAACTTGTTTATCATTGTTCTCTATTTCTACTTACAATTTACCCAAGCCTAGAAATTATAGCTTCTACATTAAACCGTTAACTTAAACACTGCTTTGTCTCTTTAAGTGAGAGTTTGTGTGGCTCTTAAAAGAGCCGTTGGGTTTGTGGTTGTCGTCTTTTATCCTCCGAAGCCGTACAAGGTGCGTCCCTGTCGTTTGAGCGCGTACACAACGTCCATGGCGGTGACGGTCTTTCTCTTGGCGTGCTCGGTGTAGGTGACGGCGTCGCGGATCACGTTCTCCAGGAACACCTTCAGCACACCGCGGGTCTCCTCGTAGATCAGACCGGAGATGCGCTTGACTCCGCCGCGGCGAGCCAGACGACGAATGGCGGGTTTGGTGATTCCCTGGATGTTATCGCGAAGCACTTTACGGTGACGCTTAGCGCCTCCTTTTCCGAGTCCTTTACCGCCTTTGCCTCTTCCAGACATGATGATGAAGTTTCCTGTTTCAGTCGAACGACGAAAACGAATAGGAGACCAGTGTTGCCAACTTCTTTCAATGGAAAGTAGCTAAACCCTGCCTGAAAAGTCGCTAAATGTCGCTAGATGACGTCATATGGTAATTACCATATTCATGACGTAGGTGCGTCATATTATCTCGCCCTTTCTGTGCTCATGTACTGCATTTTAATGCTGCAAAAATTCTCAATAAAACGTTTTTTATTATTATATTTTAATGTTTCTGTTGTCAGACAACGGAATTAATATTATAATGACTGAAACGCGGTCCATTAAGACTACATACCAGCTCTCAAAGATGTTAATCTGTGCACTAAAATCCTATTCACGACTATGAAATAACATACACATAAGATTAAGACAATGGTTGAACTGTGATTTCGACTGTACTTGTATGTAAAATAGAGTTTGAAGCAACAGAATATCTTTTTTTAACTGAAAGTGCTGCTCCTCTCTGCTCGCTGAACAGGGCAGATAGAGATGCGTGTGCGCGCGCTGCCTGTGGGGGGGGAGAGAGAGAGAGAGAGAGAGAGAGAGAGAGCGCGAGCGCTTGTGCTCGTTCGGCAGTACTGGAGAGTCTCAGAGAATAAATAAGGTCTGTCAAAAAAAAGTCGCTAGATTTGTCGCTAGTCGCTTTTTTGGAAAAAAGTCGCTATGGGGGATTGAAAAGTCGCTAAATCTAGCGACAAATCCGCTAAGTTGGCAACACTGTAGGAGACGAATGCTGCAGGGAGGACTTTTACATCTGCTTACAGGACCTGACTGAAACCAGCGCGCGTCACATGACGCCCCCCTCTTCACTAGTAGAGCAGGAAACGATGGGGTTTAATCCAAACCCTGGTCTAACGATGTCTGCCCTGTGTTTCATATTAAAATCAGTGTTTTAAAGCATTTTTAAGATAATCTTCACCATGTTAAAATTGCAGACTTATTTGTACTTTGTGTAGGTTTCGTCTTCAGGAGATCTTTGGGCCAAACAGGTCTTGTTGAACAAACCATGGCTACAAACAACATCAGATGAAAATGTTGCTGTGGGGCAAGTCTGAAAACTCAATAGCTCCTGATTCACATCTCCAGCCCAGTCGGTGGCGGTAATGCACCGTTAAGTTGGTTTGACAACCGCCATAAAAACAAAAGAAGAAGAAGTCTGAAAGCTGTTGAAGCAGCAGAAATACTTCTACAGAACAATGATCCAACAAAACACAAAAAAGTACTTATATGGCTTTGCGTCACCTGGTTGACAAGGTTACCCTTGGACTTGAAAATCAAACATTTATTTGTATTGTTTTTTAGACCTGTCAAAAGCTTTTGATACATTTAAGCATTACATTTTATTTGAAAGTTGCATGAATATGTATTTTTTTTTATGATTTTACATATAAATGGTTGAAGAATTACATTTGTAATAGAGGGCAGTTTGTTTGTTTTAAGTGCAAATCAAGTCTACACTGTGGGGTTCCTCCGGGCTCCATACCTGTACCATTGCTATTTCTTATTTATGTAAATGAATTGTTGCATGTTTCACATATTTTTACTCCAGTGATGTTTGCTGACGACACAAACGTAGTTCTCTCTCACTCGTATTTGAATTAATTGATTAAGAATGCAAATGTTGGTCTAACTGTTTATGCTAATTGGTGGTTTAAACAAATAAGCTTAATTTTTATTTATTTTTAGTGGTATAAAATTATACCCTAAGGACTTATCAAAATTACTATTGAGTCTACTGGGGTGACTCAAACCTCAACAACAAAATTCTTGGTTGTTCTTGTTGATGAGACTTTTGAGTTGGCGGGAACAAGTCGATTGCGTAAGCAGACAATAAATAAATCTACAGAATAGGAAGTGTTAGGCATTATGTTACTTTTTACACTTTACTATAGTACAGTTTAATCTATCCGTGTCTTTCATATTGTCATATAGTTTGGACAAGTACTTTTCCTACTCTTGAAAAAAATCTTTATTCTTCAGCAGCGTTTTGTTAGGATTGCTTTGTGATCAAAATATACTTCATCTTGCTCTTTATTTCATAAACTTCAGGTTCTTACCATCTATAATGTTAATCATTTTCAAATATGTGTATTTATGTGTAATATATATTCAAGCTGGGCCTAATGGCCTAATGGTTAGAGAGTCAGACTCCCAATTGAAAGGTTGTGAGTTCGAGTCCCGGGCCGGCAGGAATTGTGGGTGGGGGTGTACAGTTCTCTCTCCACCTTCAATACCATGACTTAGGTGCCCTTGAGCAAGGCATCGACCCCCCAACTGCTCCCCGGGCGCCGCAGCACAAATGGCTGCCCACTGCTCCGGGTGTGTGCTCACAGTGTGTGTGGGTGTTCACTGCTCTGTGTGTGTGCACTTCGGATGGGTTAAATGCAGAGCACAAATTCCGGGTATGGGTCACCATACTTGGCTGAATGTCACTTCACTTCAAGTTGGGGGTAACATAACCACTGCGGTTTAGAGTGTATTTTAAAGTAAATTCACAGGATCACGGTTATTATACCCATCTATTTTCAAGTTTTCATCTTCCTAACGATCTCACTTGTAGAGGTCCAGTCATGCTTTGGTTGTCTTGAGCTGCAGGAATGTGTCTTAAAGTCAACGGAGGGTTTCACATGAAAACAAATCGGTACGGCTAAACTCCCCCATATATAACAGAATTATCTTTACCTATACATTACACAATCACAAGCATAAGGTATTTACTTCTTATAATTTGTTTAGAGAACTACCCCTTACACAACAGGGTTAAAAATTGTTAACACAACCTGCCGTTTCGCTGTGATTATTCTTAAAAGTAACGATGATCTAAAGCTTCAAACACGTAAAGTTTAATGCGAAGCAGAATATTCTTCAGATGTTAAGGTATTGTTATTTTCGATGCTTCATGTAAGGAGTTAAAATGGAAACGGTCTCATTCAGAGTGATGTAGGTGGCTCTTAAAAGAGCCTTTGGGGTGTTTGGCAGCGGCGGGTTTAAGCGCGCTCTCCGCGGATGCGGCGGGCCAGCTGGATGTCTTTGGGCATGATGGTGACTCTCTTGGCGTGGATGGCGCACAGGTTGGTGTCCTCGAACAGGCCGACCAGATAAGCCTCGCTGGACTCCTGCAGGGCCATGACAGCGGAGCTCTGGAAGCGCAGGTCCGTCTTGAAATCCTGAGCGATCTCTCGCACCAGACGCTGGAAAGGCAGTTTGCGGATCAGCAGCTCGGTGGACTTCTGATAGCGGCGGATCTCTCGGAGAGCCACGGTCCCGGGCCTGTAACGGTGGGGCTTCTTGACGCCGCCGGTGGCTGGGGCGCTCTTCCGAGCGGCTTTAGTAGCGAGCTGCTTCCTCGGGGCTTTACCACCGGTGGATTTACGAGCGGTCTGCTTGGTTCTTGCCATCGCTGAGATATACTTCTTTTTCTGAGTAAGTAGAAATGCTGCTCTATGTTACGCGCTTGCTTTTAAAGCCGTGTACAACCACAGCTTCTGGCGTCATAAAGGTGCTGAGGTCTGTGATTGGCTGATGTGTGACATCTGCGCTAGCCAATGAATGTACACCTCCTGTTTTCAAACAACCTTTTGTTTCCCGCTCAAAATGCATAGTTCTGGTTTGCTACTTCAGCATCACAAGCACACTTTACTTAGACTTCGTATTTACGTTGTATTTGCTGAATTTCCTTACTATTTGTACACAATCACAACCAAAAAAAGACACCATCCAAAGAAAAATATATTTTACAAATGCAATGTGCCACAGCTAGCGCCTATTTTTTTTATTTTTATTTCAATGTAGTTATTCATGAACATTTGACATTTAATGATGTGTGTTATTAAACGACGTGACTCTACGGATTAAATAAACTTGAAATGGGTGACTCTTAAAAGAGGCTTTGTGACATCCTCCAAAGAATAACATATTACTCCACAGTTGGCTGTACTTCATGTTTACTTATATTTATTCTATATGAATATTTAATGTGTATATGATAATGTAACCTATTAAGCGAGAACATGACACTACTGGTTAAATAAGAAAAAAGCTCTCTCCATCAGATAAAATGGGTGGCTCTTAAAAGAGCCTTTGTTTCAGAAACAGAGCGGAGTCGGTTTACTTGGCTTTGGCGGGTTTCTCGGTCTTCTTGGGCAGCAGCACGGCCTGGATGTTGGGCAGCACGCCGCCCTGAGCGATGGTCACTCGACCCAGGAGTTTGTTGAGCTCCTCGTCATTGCGCACCGCCAGCTGCAGGTGACGGGGAATGATGCGGGTCTTCTTGTTGTCTCTCGCGGCGTTTCCAGCCAACTCCAGGATCTCAGCGGTCAGATACTCGAGCACAGCCGCCAGATAGACGGGAGCTCCGGCACCGACGCGCTCGGCGTAGTTTCCTTTGCGGAGAAGTCTGTGAACACGACCGACGGGGAACTGCAGCCCTGCTCTGGAGGAGCGAGTCTTGGCCTTCGCTCTCGCCTTACCGCCGGTTTTGCCTCTTCCACTCATTTTCGAAGATGTGATTCTCCACAGTAAAAATGTAGAAATAATGTCTACACGAGCCCCGCTCTGCTGTATTTAAAAGAGAATGCGAGTCGCTCATTGGTTTACAGTCTGTAAGATTTCAATCCAATCACTGAACTTCCCTCCAACACCAAACCCCAAAGCCACGCCTCCACAGCCGGCGCGCGGATTGTGCAGCGTTGTGTTGCCAATTTAGCAATTTCGTTGCTAAATTTAGCAACTTTCCAGACTACCCTAGAAAGTTTTTTTCCCCAAAAGCAGCTATCAACAAATTTAGCAATTTTTAAAACTTATTTTGCAACTTTAAGCACGTTTTGAGAAGTGATTCAGACAATAAAATATCACATCCACTCATCCAAATTACACAAAAAGAGGAAACCAAAGATGAACGGTGAAATGCTATTATTCCTTGTAACCCGAAAACACAGGGCGTTATTTAAAATGAAGGTAAAATTAATATATAAATACGGATTTTTTTTTATATATTAACATAGTAGATTGTATTTTGTAACATAGACAGATTTATTTTGAAGTGTAGCACACTATTTATACACTACTTAAAGCATAATTGTTGGGAAGGTGTATAACTACTAGATAACTAGCTATTAAAAAAATACCTTAATTGTAATCTTTCAAAAATGTTTATTGTTCAACAATAAACGAATTTTCAAATATTGTATTTATATTTTAATATTACTTTATGCATATTATTTTGCAAACAGATCTAAATTACCATATATAAAAAGTTATTGAAAATTAGTGGGCAGCTCTGGAAGCAACATGACCGACGACAGTCAGTGTGTTATAAAATATTTAGAAAAAAATGTCAAGGCAAAAACCTCTAATAAATGCTTTTGTAACATAACTAAGTTAAGATCAATGATTCATTAAAGCTTTTAATATAATAACCATAAAAACTCTGGCTTTTCTAAATGCAGTCGAGGTGTAAAGATTTGTGAGTCAAGGAAACCTCACATACACTTCTCATAATTCACTTTCCACAAAGTGCAGACAGATAGTTTTGCTCTTTCTTTCGAGTTTGTGGGTGGCTCTGAAAAGAGCCGTTGGGGAATAAAACAGCAGGTTTTTACTTCTTCTTGGGAGCTGCCTTTTTAGGCTTGGCAGCTTTAGGCTTCGCTGTCTTGGGTTTGGCGGCCTTGGTCTTTTTGGGGCTCTTGGCTGCTTTCTTGGGCGCCGCGGGCTTCTTCGCCTTCTTGGGGCTCTTCGTGGCCTTCTTGGCGGCGGCAGCGGGTTTCTTGGCCTTCTTGGGGGATTTCTTAGCGGCGGGCTTCTTTGCCGCTGCGCTCTTGGGCTTCTTGGCAGCAGCGGGTTTCTTGGCCGCGGGCTTCTTGGCTTTAGGAGCCGCTTTCTTCGCCGGCTTCTTCTTGGTCTCTGTCTCCTTCTTGCTGATCTTGAAGGATCCAGAGGCGCCGGTTCCTTTGACCTGCAGCAGGATGCCTTTAGTCACCAGGCTCTTGATGGCGAGCTTGATGCGGGAGTTTTTCTTCTCCACGTCGTAGCCGCCGGCGGCGAGAGCTTTCTTCAGAGCAGCGAGAGACACGCCGCTCCTCTCCTTGGATGCGGACACGGTTTTAACGATCAGATCGCCGACAGATGGACCTGCTTTCTTGGCTTTAGCGGCGGACTTCTTCTTGGGCGCTTTGGCCGGCGGGGCGGCTGCAGCTGGGGCGGTTTCTGCCATCTCTAGTAATGGATTTGTAGTCTTCCGAACGCTTGGTTCAGTAATGATAGACTTTCGCGCTCCGCTCGCGCTCTTAAACAGGACATGAGAACCTTATAGACTCAACCTGATCGCTCTGCGACTGTGCGCCTCCAGAAGCGCCTCGCGCTTGTGTTTTCTTCTCTTACATTTTGGTCAAAACTGGATTGGTGAAGTGGTTTAAGGCAGTAAAAATATAGTGAACACCAAGCAGAGGTTCTTGGCTTTCTTTGGACACTAAAAGACTCGACAAGGAAATGTTTATTTTGTCTCCGTCAGAACGAATCAAACGCGAGCAGCAGTCACGTAGGAAAAGTCTCGTGTAAATTCGATGCCATGTTTAGGTGAAAAGGTTGATACAGACTGAAATCTTCATCTGTGTGTCCAGCAAACAGTCTGAACGTCAGTTTAGGTCGATGCTCATCACTGAGGGACGTGTGCAGTGTTTCCTTCATTCCCTGTTTTGTCCTGATTGAAGCACAGTCTGTCCGCTCCTCCCGGAGTCTGTGTCTGGAGCTTGTCATCATCACATCATCTGTGGATTTGTTACATCATGTAGATAACGTCACTTATTGTGTTTTTGTTATATTTGGATTAACAATGCTCATTGTATTTTGATCAGAAATACTTATAATCCTGTGGTATTACTCATGTGTCACTTCAATCAACGAGGACTTCATCATAACAGACCTGGTCTCACTTCGTGCTGATTGTTCTCTGTCCGGTTCAGAGTTCAAACCCCAAGTTTTTATTTTTAAGCCCCTAAACATCTGAACCCCTCTTATCTATCTGAGCTTCTATCTCCACATAACCCTTCACCAGCTCTATTTTCCATTGCTCTTTCAATGATGATTGATTTTTAGTTGATTTATGTTCTTGTACTGTTTTTCTTTCGATATCCTGCCAATAGTTTATTTTTTATTGTATCTGTGATTTTTATTTTATTTTTGCTTGTATTTATATTTGATCCGATGCTGTAAAGTACATTGGCCAGCTGCCGCTGTTTTAATGATGTAAGGTAAATTAAACTTTAAATTAAAACTCGAGTGATTGATCTTTCCAGAGTCACAGACTCACTTCATCAGTGTGTGTCTGCTTTAGATCTGCATTTGTTTTAATGTAACTTCAAAATAAATAAATCAAAAACAAAATTGAACATTTTAACAAAATATTGTTATACTACTACTACTACTACTACTACTACTACTACTACTAATAATAATAATTATTAAAACAGTTTATGCTGAAAAGATAATTAACTAATGCATTAATATATATATATATATATATATATATATATATATATATATATATATATATATATATATATATATATATATATATATATATATATTGCATATATCGGACTAAATCTAAAATATCTTAAACTGTGTTCTGAAGATGAACGGAGGTCTTACGGGTTTGGACCGAATGAGGGTAAGTTATTAATGACATAATTTTGCTATCTGGTTGAACTAACCCTTTAAAGACCTACTATTATTTACAGTGTGACTTCATGCTCATTTCATCCCAACTTCTCTTACATTTATATATATATATATATATATATATATATATATATATATATATATATATATATATATATATATATATATATATATATATATATAGTCTTTTTAGTCATTCCCACTGTTCTCAATAAATTATTATTACTGTAAACAAAATAAACACAAAAAAATAAATTTTGAATGGGAACTTGCTTGTGTCTGAAGTATGTGTTTAAATCAAGTGTCATTGGTCAGCATCAGTCCATGGTGTCAGTACCGGTGTGACCGTCAGTTTAAAAGCGTGCCTGAAGTACGCCATTAGCCTTGTTTCTTTCTTTGACGTCTTCCGATCCAGCAGACAGCACTCTGGTCTCTGGTCAGGTCTTTCTGTCTGGACATAACAACCCTGTTACCCCGAGTCTGGAGTGGAGAGATTAACCATATTTGGGCCCCATTAATTTGTTTTCTCGCACAAATTATGTGAATGTACAAGGAATATGTGAGCACGGATAAGATCCTGTTTGAATGGCAGGACATATGTAGCAGTTTGTCAGACCAGTGGCGCCTTACACAAGATGGCTCTGTTACAGGTATACAGGCTGATCTGCAAAAAAACTGGATCAGGGTCAGAGTCTGTCCCCTGTGTTTGCGCTGAGCTCCACCACACCACAGATGGCAGTGATGATGGCCATTGAGAGACATTGTGGATGAACCAGGCTGACATTGGGAAGAAAGGGAAAAGCAGGGCCAGGTTCGTCCAGGGCTGAGGACTGGGCCAGGTGCCAGGAGGTGATCGTTGCATCTTGCGCTCTTCCTCCTTTTAGGAGTAAGACAAAGAAAAGATGCGAGGAGGAGTTAGGGAGACCAGAGAAGTGATTCAGAGGACGACACTTGAAAAGCAACATTAATTATAAATATGATCATTCAGTGTCATGTGATCACCTGTTTGTCAGAACGAGCCCCTGTAGATACTGCTGGCCTTTGCTTTGAGTGATGTGTGGTCTAACATGTCCTCCTAGGTGGGCAACACACAGACATCTCACGGGGAACATCCATATTTCTATTGCTTAAAATAACAAGCTTCATCTCCAATGTATCCTAGATGACATCTTGACCACATGTAACTGAGGTTTAGTGTCCCTGCTGGCAGTGGATCTGTGCTGTTTCACAAGGTCACACTAGTGTCTGTAATGAGCCCAGTGATCTATTACAATTACCTTCCTTCAGTGAGAAACAACCGTAAGCATGAATACTATCTCTGGAGAAGTGGAAGGACACATCTTTAAGAACAGGCAACACATCCTCAGTGAAATGAGGATTCATGAAATTAAATTAAACAGGCTTCACTGTAGTTGAGCAGTTTTCTATACAGCAGCTGCAGTTCATGTATAATACTTCTACAATAATGAAACTCTTTTTTTTGTATATATTTATATATAGTCACTGTCGGTGTGCTTAAATCTTCAAGTCAAAATAATGAAATAACAAAGGGACAGAAGTTTCAGTTTTAATGACAAAATGAAGGATTCAAAATGGTGTAATTTACCTTACAATCTACAAAGTAGTGGAAACGTGGAAATCAGGATCAGGCATTAAATAATATTTTCAGAATCATTCACATACAAAAAAAAAAAAAAATGTTAGAAAGTAGCATTGGATTTCATTCAGCAAATATGTTGTCAGTTGGAGTTATCAATGTGACCTATCCAGTAAAAAATTTAAATATACATTTTAGATCACTTTGGTAAAAACCACCTCACTGTACTGAAAGAGACAGTTGATGAATGAAAATGAAAGTCTGTCATAATTTCCTCATGTTATTGCAAACCTGTTTAACTGACTATATGTGCAAAAGATTTTTTGAATAATGTTGATCTTAAAGCGATAGTTCACCCAAAAATGATCATTCGGTCATCATTTACTCATCCTCACGTCGTTTTAAACCTGTATGTCTTACTTTTTTTCCGTGAAACACAGAAGACGACATTTTGAAGAATGTCGGGAACAAAACAGTTCTGGTTCCCTTTGACTTTCAAAGTGTATTTTGTCTAGAAAGTGGAAGTCAGTGGGAACCAAAACGGTTGGTATTCTGGACCATTTCTTCTTTTGTGTTCCACAGAAGAAAGCCAGTCATACAGGTCTGGAACGACACAAGGGGGAGTAATGATGGCAAAATGATCATTTTCTTTTAAGATCAGCTTTTATGAGAGAATGTCTCGCTCTTGTGTATCAACTGCTCTCTCTCTCTCTGTCAAAGAACATTTAAAGGGTTAGTTCATAGAAAAATCTAAATTACGTCATTAATAACTCACCCTTGTGTTGTTTCAAACCCATAAGACCTCCGTACATCTTCTGAACACAGTTTAAGACTCAGTCCCTCCATTGAAGATGTGTGTACGGTCTACTGGCCATGTCCAGAAAGGTAAGAAAAACATCATCAAAGTAGTCCATGTGACATCAGAGGGTCAGTTAGATTTTTTTTAAGCATCGAAAATACATTTTTGGTCCAAAAATAGCAAAAACTACGACTTTATTTAGCATTGTCTTCTCTTCCGTGTCTGTTGTGAGAGAGTTCAAAACAAAGCAGTTTGTGATATCCGGTTCACAAACGAATCATTCGATGTAACCGGATCTACTTGAACCAGTTCACCAAATCGTTCTTGAGTCAAGAACCGTTTCTGTCAGACGCGTCTGATTCAAGAACCGAGGAGCCGATGATACTGCGCATGTGTGATTCAGTGTGAAGCAGACCGACACACAGAGCGTCTGAACTGAACTGATTCTTTTGGTGATTGATTCTGAACTGATTCTGTGCTAATGTTATGAGCATGTTACGTTGTTCAGCGCGTCAACACCATTATGTTGAGCACAAAAGAACTGGTGAACATTTTTCTTCAACCAGTTTATTGATTTGAACTTTCCGAAAGAACTACTGGTGATCCGAAAACCGATGCAACCGGTTCTTGACTCGTGAACGAGTCAATGTTTTGTTCGTTATCTGGCTCAGCTCAGTGTTCATCTTCAGTTCTCTCTTCACAGCAGTTCAGTCAGTGTACTGTTTGAGTGCATGCATTACTCGGGGATATTGGTTTGTTTGAACTCAGAGGGAGTGTCAGCCACATTAAAAAAGTTAACAGCTGAAGTAATTTGTGGATTAATTCGCATTGGAGATGAGAACCGTTTAAAACGATTCAGTTGGTTCAACTGGTTCAAAAAGATCCGGTTACATCGAATGATTCGTTCGTGAACCGGATATCCAGTGCTTTTGAAGGAGTGGATGCCGATTTGCCATATCCTTCATACTGATATTAATTATTTTATTACATGATTTCTTGTTTGACTATTAATCAAGTTATAGCAAGAGTGAAATGTGTAACCTTATGTGTGCTGTATTTATTTTCCTCAAGATTAATGTCCACATATTATGTGTGTGTATATAACCGTAATGATAAGACACTCGCCAGTGCTAGAAAGCCTTGAATTTTAGATAAGTTCTCTGTGTACGTGTGTTAGTATCTGTCTGTACAGGGAGAAGCTCAGACAGTCCCAGGACAAACGATCAACTGCCAGTGTCCAGCATATCAGATATACGTCTTTGGAGAGTTCATCTAGGTTTTGGAACCGATCAGAATTTTGTTGACTCATGTATTGACGCAATTAGTATCCTCTGTCAGGGTATAACTGTGGTTGATTTTGTATTGTACTGGGGGCGGCCTGTGAACTCCTTCGAGAGTGTTGAAGCTGACTTCTGCTGATGAAATTGCAAACTATTTTCTTCAAGTAAAATTATTATTATTAATTGAACTCATCTCTGACTCCTGGTCTTCATTGCGACATATCTGGTCCTTGGGTTTTAACTGTATATTCCCCTACAGTTAATGGTGGAGGATCGGCGGGCAATAGTTCTTTGGTGACATCCCTGATCAATCATCAAACCAAGGTAGGAAAGATTTTAGATTTAATATTATTGGTTAGGAACTGTCTGTAAGTGGAGGGGGTCGAGAGAAGGAGGAACGATAGACTCACTCAGACGTGAGGGGGTAGACACCAGCTCCAGGGTGGAGTAAGGTAAATTGGTGTCACAATATACCTGTAAATAAGTAACCTTGTGAGTATAAGGGGTACAAGTACACATCGGTAGGTCTTGATATAAGATATTTAGAGATGTGTACAGTTACAGAGGGAACAGGTGCACACCTATAGGTCTTAGAGAGAGACGTAAAAATTTGTTTCTAGGTGTGCACAGTCCAGGGGGGGACAAAAACGCATTCTTAACAGGCATGTGAACCCGTAAAGGGCAGTGCTGGGTCAAAGCACAGAGAGCCGAAAAGCACGAGAGGCCATAAAGGGCAGTGCATTTACGGCCAGGGAAGCCAAAGTAGGGGTATGGGAAATCCCGAGAAGAATGTAAGACGCTAGACGGGGGTTCTAGTCGTATCTCGCTCTTCCAACTCTCGATCACCCACCATTACAGACAGGGGCGCCCCGAGCTTAGAAATAGGCCAGGTCAGTGGTTAGGGAAAAGAGTGTCCAAAATTAGTGTTTAAAAATAAATAGTGATAATTCATATGTGCACCTATAAAAATATAGGGATATATGCAAAGGGAAAGTATTGATTGATCTGGGATGCCTCAGGAACAACCCCAAAAGAGCTAAAATGTAGTTTTCATGACCCTGATTGGATTGGACCAGTATATGGAAATTCTGGAATATACTTTGCAATTTCATCACGCAGAAGTCAAGTGCTGTTGGTAAGATCGCTGCCTCAATATGTTTTTGGTTTATGATAGAAATATGACTGACAAATTAGGTAACCTGGTCAGCCCTGATAGAAATAATGAAACAGAAGAGAGCAAATGCTGTAAACAGTTTGGCTCTGAAGCTCTGACTTTAAAAATATATATATATTCTCTGAATTCATTTAAAGAATGATCAGTCTGAGCTTTAATTCTGATTGTAATGTTAAAACAAAAACTTGATTGGCTTTAAACTTAGAAAGAACCTGAGAAATAAACATTTATAAATGTATGTGCCGATTTGTTAAAAATAATCCCAGAAGTAACTGAGTGATGATTTAATCTGATTCTCTGTGCATAGAAGGTTTAAATGACAAAGAATAATATCATAAGACCTGTTCCAGTTCCTATATAATTGTTGAAAGTCCTGACAAGGAATACTGAACAGAATTCTGGGTTAGTGAAAAAAAAAAAACTGTAGGCACACGAATTGGCAGTGGCATTTTGGAAAAATTTAGAAGCTTATGTTCTGTTAAAAAAGATAAAATTACTTTGACTACAATGAAGCCGTTGTTTTATCTCATGCTGGCCCCCACCATGATTCTGGCTTAAGCTTTGAAAGTACCAGAGACATGTTCTGAGTAAAAAACAAAAAACAAAATGTAATTCCTATACTTACTAATGTTTGGCCAAAAGAGTAATTTTATTGTTGGATTGCAAAATTATAGTTACGCAGCATCATAAAAAAAAAAAGAAAAAAGAAGAGAAAAGAAAATTATTTTTTGTTTATGAGATGATAAAGTTATAAACAAGTAACATAAACGGGGGTTTCAAAGTAACTTTGAAGACAGCATGCTAGCAAGACCCAAAGTAATATACCTGGGTCAGATAACCTCTGACAGATTTAAAACCAATGTTGAAATTCAGAAGCCATGGCCAGAATTAAGTGAATGGATAAATACAAGTTGATGTAAAAGTAATGACAATGACTGCAAAGAACTTTGAGAAACATTTGAGTTGCGAAAATAAAGTAAAAATACAAATATAAAGATGTTTATTTTTAAAATGCATATAATTTCTGACAAGTTTTAAACTGGGCTAGAGTAAAATGATAGTACGATGAAATTATGTTAAAAATGAATGAAAATGCATTGTTACGAGTCCTGAATCCCTCAGAGTTCTCTCTCTCCCATTCAAAGTAAGCTTAAGTGATAAGATATTTATAGTACAGCACAGTGTTTCAGTCAAATCATAGGCAGAGATGCTAAAGGACATGCTAAAAAGAGTTCAGATTTAATGCATTAAGAGGGCAATTGGTAGTTAAATGTTCAACTGCCCAATGCATGTAAGAAATAAGAGATTATAAAAATAATGAATAACAATAAGCAATTGTTGAAGAGACATGAGGTCTTTAAAATCATTATACAGACCCTGAGCTATAGATGTAATAATTTTGAATAGTTAAACAGTTGTATTGCTATTTGTTCTATGACCAGTAACTTATCTGTCTTATTTTTAGTCTCCACCATCATACAGGGCCTGATGGCTGCAGCTACAGAAGCAACAGAAAATTACAATGAATGGACGGGTGTGAAAAATAAATTCACTGAGTAATCTCAGCATGATAGTTTGGAGGTATCCAATTGAGTTTAGCGATTAAATATTAGTTTGATTAACCTTTTTCAATGTTTTAACACTAGTAGGTGCTGTCAATGGCTCTCATGGTTCTTGAGTGCACCTTTCCTAAGCTGCAGGAAATACTGGATTCTGGAAGAAGACTGTCGAGGATGTTGCAACGGGAAAGAGTGGTTACCAGTGTGCATGAGGTGATTTCTCAATGACGGGTAAGATCCTCTTCTGGCCAATAGGGGACAACCTAAGGCAGGGGGTCACCGCCACTGGGCACCTGCCCTGAAGGGAGGTGTTATATGTGAGATGGTAGTGGAGTTGAGCGGATGCTTGATAGGCCTAGAGCATCATTAAGAGAGGAACTGTAGGAAGTACAGCAATCTGCCTCAAAATGTGAGCTCCTCCAGACTTGATCACCAGCAACCGCATTCCTTGACTGATTGTTGTGACAAGCGTCCACAACTTGATGCAACTATGCCAGGGGATCACACCCTGAGGACAAGGAGCTTATTTATAAAAAGTTAGTGGCAATGGGCTTTCAAGAACCATCTGAGACCATGTGATGACAGCCATTATTTTGAGACAAAAATTTCTTATGAGGCTAAAATGATATTGAACTAATATGTCTATATCATAGTCTTTACTCATGCAGGTCATTAGGCATGACACAAGATGATAACAAGATATGGTGGTGGCTAAAAATGAAGACTGCTTCTGCTTAATCAAGAGATGGTTTAGATAACAAAGGTTAAGGGAATTAAGCATGTAAGGTAAAAATAATTTTAAAGAAATGTTCCTAGCATTATGTATTTTAAACAGTTTAAACTGAGATTTTAGATCTAGAAACTTTGACATTTTTAACTTATTTGAATAATTTAGGGTTATATGTTGTAATGAATTTTATATTATAGTCTAAGTTAAAGTTTGGCAAAAATTGTCAAAATAAATAAATAAATAATATTTTGCACAGTAAGAGAGAGAGAGAGAGAGTGCTTGAGTGGAGGCAGGGATAGTGCTCTTCTTCTATTATTGGCCTGCTAAGAAAGAGTAACCAAAACAGAGCAATAATTTTAAGACCAAAACAACCCAGCTGATTTTTCTCAAAATAAAAATCATTAATGAACAGGCAAACTTTGAGATTAGATAAGAGATTAGGTACAAACTTGGTAAAATGCACAGACAATGTTTGAGTTTAAATCCTTCCGATTTAATACCAAAAGGAAAACCTTAAATATGAGCTGTTAAAATATAAATGTGTTAAGTATGTGCATGCATGAGGATGGCTATATATATATTATTGGGGGACAATTCTGTTCCTGTTTTGTTTCAATTGAGTCACTAACCTCTGGAATGAGTGTTTTATCATTACAGATGTGTTAAGTGAAATTACTTTACAGAAGTCGATAATTCTGAGTAAAACTAATGAAAAGACAATGCCAAACATGGGACGAGCTTTAAGAGGATTGGTTATCCAGCTCTGTCTGCTACTGGTAATAATGACTTGTTTTGTCTTTTATAACACTGATTTAAATCACTCTCTGGATTAATATGTTAAAGAGTGTTTATATGATTGGATTTGTGAAATTTAAGTTTGCCGTCCAAAATGGGTTTAAAATCCATGCCTAAATTTAAATGAGGGTCTAAATTTTAACAAGTTAACACTTTGTTGTTTGAATGGTGAAGGTAAATATTTTAGACTTGATGGCAGAAAAACAGTGACAGATTGGCTACGTCACTAACCAAATTATCCAGAGAGCACCCTCACATAAAGAAGCCTGGTGGGAAAACAAAGCAGTGAATCCTGCTTGTGTAATATAGTGCAAAGCTTTATGTAGTGGTTTATGTAGAACAGAGATAAGTTGAACAAAAACGTGTGGATAGCCCCTTAATGGAGCAAATCCATGACAAGAGGTTTGAATTAATTGAAATAGCACAGCAAAAAAAATAATAATAATAAATTTTGTTTGAACAAAACAATTGTAATATGCTCTATGGAGCTGCTTATGAACACCTGTCAGGTCAAATCAAATTAATATTGTGAACACTGACAGGGCTTTTTGATAATGTATACTGTTTCAATACAGATTTACAGAAACTGAGGATGTCTCTTTAATAAATATTTGGGCGTTTAGAACTAAGTAATAGTATTGTTCATTTAGTAATAGTATTGGGAAATCTGTGTGCTCTTTTTTTTAGTTTATAATAATTTTGAGTAAATTAATATCACTGCCAAATGACAAACATGAACGAGGGATTTTAAGACATTGATCAAGTAGCTGACCTGTAAGCATTTATCACTGACAAAACAGTGAGAACTAAATTGACTTTATACTAAGTATTGAGGATTTGCTTCTGAATGTGTCGCTAATATAGTCTGAGTACAGTAATATGGTATGATAATTGACAAGATTTGCATTTAAAAAAAAGGTAATAATAAGGCAATGAGTATGGTTAACAGTAATGTCATGGTATAAAATAAATACATGCATGACAATAAGTGGATCGGTTAGTTGTATTTTAAAAGTTAGACACTTCGATACTTAAAATGTAATTTTAACCAAATGTGTTAACAATGACAAGGTTTATGGTTCATGTATGTGTAAACAGCATGTGAACTATGATGACTGCAAATGGATTTGCGGTGAAAGTAAAGCTTAATAAAAGGGCTATTAAGTAATAAACTAGGAACTGCTCTAGGTTTTCGAGGAAATAATGATTATGATTATTTTTATTTTTAAAGATGGCTCAATATTAATCTTACTTATTTTTGGTTTGTTTATTTTTGTGTTTTTAACACCAAGTTTGGAATGAAAGGGTAAAATAGATAATCAATCTCTATAATTGTACCATTGATCGGGAAAATGATAGATTTTCATAAAATAAGGGTATCTCTACTGGGATTTAGGTTATAAGCAATGTCTGTATTTGGTATCTGTGAGGTGACTGAGGGTCTGACATATGTCAGGAATGCAATAACAGTGGTTATTCATTTAGCCCGGCTTCCAGAGAATAATATATATACGTTTATTGTAATGAGTTTATTTTACTATATGACCAAATTAACTAAAATTCATCATAGTTGTATAAGATATGTTAAAAGAAAACAAATAAGACAAATATCCTTCTTATGGGTTTTTTTTTTTTTTTTTTTTTTTTTTTTTTGAATTGGTTATAGTGTATGCGTTTTTCTTTAATGATTTGTTAAATCTGGTTAATGAATATGCAAATTTAGTCTTAAGGCTGTTGGATAAATGTTTGGTTTTAGAGGGTAAGTGTGAAGTAGCTGTAGTAGGAAGAGAGGTATTTACAAAGATATGTTGATGATAGTGAGGACACTTTTCCAGGTTGAGGGACACACAGAATGATTCACTGGAAAAGACATTATGTGAAGAAAGACTAGTGCAAGTGCCGATATTGTGGGATTAAGTAAGTAGATTAAATAAGAATGTATATGGGAAGTATTTTGTACAGAATAATGTGTTTATTACTAGAAATGTCAGCCAGTACCAGAGATTTTAAGTATGCACATGTTTAAGTTGACCAACAGTCTGCATTCTTACCATGCATCACAACTACACCTGACCTCATTTATTAGACCAGATGTGGGGTATTAGACCCCACATTGATCTAAAACGGGGGACTGAAGGAGTGGATGCCGATTTGCCATATCCTTCATACTGATATTAATTATTTTATTACATGATTTCTTGTTTGACTATTAATCAAGTTATAGCAAGAGTGAAATGTGTAACCTTATGTGTGCTGTATTTATTTTCCTCAAGATTAATGTCCACATATTATGTGTGTGTATATAACCGTAATGATAAGACACTCGCCAGTGCTAGAAAGCCTTGAATTTTAGATAAGTTATCTGTGTACGTGTGTTAGTATCTGTCTGTACAGGGAGAAGCTCAGACAGTCCCAGGACAAACGATCAACTGCCAGTGTCCAGCATATCAGATATACGTCTTTGGAGAGTTCATCTAGGTTTTGGAACCGATCAGAATTTTGTTGACTCATGTATTGACGCAATTAGTATCCTCTGTCAGGGTATAACTGTGGTTGATTTTGTATTGTACTGGGGGCGGCCTGTGAACTCCTTCGAGAGTGTTGAAGCTGACTTCTGCTGATGAAATTGCAAACTATTTTCTTCAAGTAAAATTATTATTATTAATTGAACTCATCTCTGACTCCTGGTCTTCATTGCGACATATCTGGTCCTTGGGTTTTAACTGTAAATTCCCCTACACTTTGTTTTGAACTCTCTCACAACAGACACGGAAGAGAAGACAATGATGAATAAAGTTGTAGTTTTTTGCTATTTTTTTTACCAAAATGTATTTTCGATTTTTTAAAATATTCTAACGGACCCTCTGATGTCACATGGACTACTTTGATGATGATTTTCTTACCTTTCTGGACATGGACAGTATACCGTACACACAGCTCCAATGGAGGGACTGAGAGCTCTCGGACTAAATCTAAAATATCTTAAACTGTGTTCAGAAGATGAACGGAGGTCTCACGGGTTTGGAACGACATGAGGGCGAGTCATTAATGACATAATTTTGATTTTTCGATGAACTAACCCTTTAATGAATCCTTTCCTGATATGTCCTTGAAATCCAAATGATCATGGATAAAAACACTACCATCAGATATTTCACAAAAGGAGAGCACATTGGTTTATCTAGCAAGCCTTTGATCCGTTACATCCCTTACATTCCTTGTAGCCCCTGAACACATCCCAAGGATCGTGGTCATGGACACAGACAGGAGGAGGCACGTCTGGTAAGATCTTCACTCCAGCACTAATACTGACCAGCAGAAAGAGAGGCTTGGTGAACTTAGCATGGAAGGTGTGGATGAGCTCAGCCTTGTCACGTGTGGTGTTGTAAAAGGACAGAGTTCCTGCCGGCCAGTCTAGATAGACTCCAACTCTCCAGGGTGAGCAGTTAGGAAGACGGATTTCTACTCCTCCATGAAGAGCATTACAGAGAGAAGAGGGGTTACTCACCAAAATGCCCCAGGATTTATTATTAAGTCCAATCTTACAGGCTGTAGAACTTCCCTTCCTGCTTATATCTTTATAAGCCATTCCAATAGTGGCCCACCTGCCAAACCACTCCAGCTGGAAGAAATGACGGCTGATCAGACCTTCCCGACTCATGATTTGGTTTTGATTTTTGAAACTTTCTGGATGATGCGAATCAGGTTCTGGGTTTCTGCGACGTTTCACAAGAGCCTCATCTTCCTCTGACACCTGCACACTTGAAGAAGCGGTGTTTCTATCCCAAGTCAGCTTGCACGTATCTAAAAATTTAAATAAAGTGTTATGAACGCACTATATGATTTCATAATATCAAATTTCAGATGAAAACGGCTGACTAACATTGCTGAAGAGTTTCCATGTCATGCTGCTCCTCTAGGCCGTCCACACTGTCGATAAATGTTGAAGAGTCAAATTCGAAGAGAAATTAATTCATAAAATAAATGTGGTAACACTTTATAATAAAGTCTCATTGATTAATGTTAGTTAATGCACCAGCTTATATTAATGAACAATACATTTGTTACATTATTTTTTACTATTTTTTACTCTTAGTTAATAAAATGCAACTGTTCATGTTAGCTCAGGTCCATTAATATTATGAACAGAAAAAAAAAAAAAAAAAAAAAAAAAACACATATCTATTATTTTGCTAGACTCACATTAATTTCTCTAATCGGGTTGCTGGATCTTCCAAAACGGATCTGAGCTGGTCAAATCCTGGGCCTTTAACAGGATTGATGCTCAAGTCTATTTCCCGCATGTGTGATGGGTTGGAAGAGAGAGCCCTCGCCAAACAAGCAGCTCCTACTTCTGTGATTTTGCAGTGTGTCATCCTTCAGGGAAAAGGAGCTTATAATGATTAAATACTGTTATCGGTTTTAAATAAGTTATATGTATTAGTTATAAGATGTCAATTAGTCAATTTGCCATTAACGTTTCAATAATATTGAGAATACTAGCATTCACTGATATCTGTGTATCCACTTTGATAAACGAGTTGTCTCTCCCTTGTGTCGTTCCATGATCTATCTTGTAAATCTTGTATATGTGAAATATTTAAGATAAGTAAAAAGGTTTTAATGAAAACAGTTATTATTCTAGTCTATTTTCATCTTTTCATGTTTAGACACACCTGAGTATCTCCAGTTTACAGCCAGGGTTACTCAGTCCAGCAGAGAGCAGCTCAACAGAAGAATCTGTCAGACCACACGTGCTGAGATCCAGAGATCTGAGGCTGCAACATCCAAGAACTGAAGCCAGAGTTACAAGAGAATCAACCTGTATTCGACTGAGACAAAAAAAAAAAAAAAAAAATGTGATTACATTACATTGTTAGGTGTCTTTTTCAGCCGTAGACATTCTCAGCTCACTTCCCATCTCATCAGTGTTTATATGATATGTAATGACATGGTGATTCATCGGACACTCACACTAAGGGACAGCCGGCACACTTCCATTATGAACAACACAATCAGGTGTGTGTAATCTCCTAACAGCACAGGCGAAAACTATCTCATGATGTTTACTTTAACCACGGAACATTGCTAACTAGCATGTTATTATGAAATTTGATTTGCGAAGATTCATTAAAAAAACTACTGTAGATGAAGCTGGATCACAAATGATTCGCTTGAACAGAGAAATCGGTGAATTCATTTCAAAATGAAAGTAACATAAATCCTCTGCGTCTTCAGTGGATCAGATGTCAAACACCTTAATCGCTTAATCGAAGACATTCTTGCACCATAATCGACACAATGGTGGACGGATGACAGCTCAATCAGGGCAGGTCTAATGTAAGACACCAGTCCAGTCTGTGCTGATACGCAACTGCCAATCAACTATCGTGGGAGGGGCCTGTATAGAACTACGTGATTCTGACAGGAATCTCAGAACAGATTTTTATTATTACAGGATGGATTTGTACACACATTTCCAACATACATTTATGTGCTACGATGTTCTTCCGCAAGACACAAGCAGTTATGTTTATTAACCGCTAGAGCGTCAAAAATTCCCTACCGCAGCTTTAAACAATAATGATTATGTCTTATACATTCTTGGATAGGCTACTCTGCAAAATGGAAGCAGACGAAATTTTGGCGGAGAAGAATTGTTGAATAAATTATGTTATTTTTGTTTTCTTTGAGCACAAAAAGCATTCTCGTAGCTTCGCAAAACTGAAGTTGAGTCGCTGATGTAACATGGAATGTTTTACTGATCTCTTTATTATGTTTCTGGACCTGGTAACATTACAGTTGTGTGGCAGTCTATGGAGGGTAGGAGAGCTCTCTGATTTCATCAAAAATATCTTAATTTGGGCTTCGAAGATTAACTAAGATCTTACGAGTTTGAGACAACATTACGGTGAGAAATGAATTACAGAATTTTCATTTTTGGGTGAACTATCCCTTTAAGGGCAGGGACATCCAAGTTATAAAAACCTGGTGAAACTGCTGGCTGGCCTTCGTGTAGACCAACCACCAGCCGCACAGATATCACTGGCAGAAACTAAGCTAGACAAAGCCCAGGATAAGGCTATTACTCTGGTGGAATGGGCCCTCACTCTGATAGGACTTTATAAGCCCACTGAGGTGTAAGCCAGGGTTATAGTGTCAACTATTCAGAGAGTCTCTGCGTTGTGACTGGCAGTCCTTTAGACTGGTCTCCGAAACAAACAAAGAGCTGCTCTGAATGCCAGAAGTGGTTAGAGCACTTTAAATACACTCTTAAAAGCCTGAACTGGGCATAGTGAATTGGGACCCTGCTCATCCTCTGGGAAGAGCTAGAAGGGTGATAACTTGTGCTTTGAATTAAGCTGAGAACACTTTAGACTCGGGAAATGCATCACTTTCTAACAGTGCTTGTATCTTGTCCACTTGTTTGACCAACATTAAAGCCAAAACGAGGGTGGTCTTAAGTGACAAGGGCTCAAAGGGAGGCCCTCATAGGGCCCATAGTATGAGAACGAGGTGGATTCAATCTTCGAGCTTCCCCTTCAAGAACTTATCAACAAGGTTGTTTTTGGCTAATAATTCTCTGCAAAACTCAGAGGGGATGAGAAGTCCCAAATCTGAATGATGCTGCAAGCCACTGAAGTGTCAGAGAGGAGATTGTTACGGTGTAATCCAGGCCAACATCTGGGCCGAAATGATAACTGTCCCCAGGAAGACAAATTTTTGGATGGGAGACAGGGTCCTCTTGGCTAAATTGATTTACAGCCCAGCTCATTCCAGGTGGCTGAACAGCAGTTTCATGTTTTTTAAAGCAGCTTTACAGAAAGTCATACTGTTATATCGATAATGCTTTTGTGCTTTAGTGCTTTACCGTAGAGCAAGTTTTAGCATGGTGAAATGATATAAATGATGATGAAAGTTATTCTACAGATTTAGGTCTAGTTTTATTGTATTCATAGTGTTGTTGATCACCAGATGGGGTCTCCATGAGGTCCGCTAGAGTACACTTCATCCCTTTCCCTTTCATGCCACTCAACCCCAGACTCCATTTCCCATAACCCTCTGCCTAGGAACATGTTATCAGTCTCCACATGTTTCCAATTAGAAGTACTATAAAGGTTGCACTCTCACACAGATTGCTCAGTATTGTCTACCCCAGGGATGATCAGCCCTGCTCCTGGTGATCATCTGTCCACCAAAGTTTAGCTCCAACCCTAATCACACACACCTGCCTTTCATTTTTAAGTGATCCCAAGACCTTAATTAGTTGATTCAGGTGTGTTTGATTAGGATTGGAGCTAAACTTTGCAGGACAGTCAATCGCCAGGAGCAGGGTTGGGTACCCCTGGGCTAGCCTGTAGCGTTCTCAGGGTCCCATCTTTTCCTAGTTCAGGGATCCCCAAATCTGCACCTCGAGATCCACTTTCCTGCAGAGTTTAGCTCTGACCCTAAACAAACACACCTGTGTAGCAACAATCACTTTCTGGGGAATAATTAACTCAAATGAAGTGAATATTCATGAGTCTATGAATATAACGTGCTTATTGCTTACAAATATTAAATTACCCAAAGAGGGAATATTTAATCATTTAAAGGTAACCTTTACTAGAATTAATTTAAGTTAATCTAGACAATCTGTTCGTCCAGCGAACTGGAAGCTAGACTTCCTTATCAAAATTCAATAAAAATACCCTTCTTACAAACTCCAAGAAATATTAATCTTCTGATCAGGAAAAAACAATATTTTCTGTGTCTGTACTACTAAGATTACTGAAATTAATTCATATAAAACAAAGCTCGTAGCGTAGATCACACGATTCAGGGACTTCGATCTCAATGAGCAATAAAACAATTCAATTCAAGCAAATTATAGGATTTAATAAAAACAGACTAAAGAGTACATAACTACAATTCACACGGAGTAAATATGAGTATATAGCAAAACGAAAATACAATTTAAACAAGGTAAATGAACAAGAATAATAATGAGATAAATGAGAGATAGAGATAAAGAGAGAGAGAGAGAGAGAGAGAGAGAGAGAGAGAGAGAGAGAGAGAGGGAAAGTGAAAGTGAAAGCAATCTCAGCGTGGCAATTTCAAACAGTTAACTTTGCAAGAGACCCCAAGTCATTGAATGATTTCACAAACATGGAATAGCCTAGACAACCTTAAACAGCAATTTTAGTTGCGATATAAGAAAGTACTTGCTTTGATTTGGCTCTTGTGCGTAGCTGCGCTCAAATTGTCCGGTCTGTGCGGCCTCAGCGTGGTTCTTTCCAGAGCAGATGATACGCGAGCTCGATGGTTAACGCGAAGGTAAACTTTGCCAAAAGATGACTAGACTTAAGTTCGTTTGGCTCGTGAAGGCAATTGAACGAAGTCAAATATCAGCAGACAATAAAGAAAAACTAGAATGAAACGAAAAGTAAAGAAGAATAACGGAGAACTTCTTGAAGTCCGGTTGCAAAGCTGGGAATCCTCTTTTCTCTCTGGCGGAATGCCCAGAATACAGGTTTCCCTGAGCTTTTAAGTAAATCTAGGTTTACACCTATTTTTTTAGTATGAGCCAATGAAGTGTAAACAAACTAAGGCGGGAAAAATCTTCTTTGTTTGCTGATCTCCGCCCACTGGTCTAATTTATGGCGATGTCAAAGTTAAACACTTTTCTTAAGCAAGATCGTTCCTCTGACACAATGCATCTTTTTGTAATTTACTATCAAGATTCGTTAAAGTCGTGTTTTTACGATTATCCAGACACTAAGAACTAGGCTTTTACCAGTCCCGTATCAAAAGATACAGACTTACTATTAACTAAATGCATCTAAAGTTTGCATTAAACACACAGTAACATTCATATATTCCATTATGCCGCATACATACATTTGAGCACAAAAAGGGAGACATTAAAATACATTTAGAGGTAGTTTAAGTAAAATAAGGTCCATGGGCCAGCAAAAATGCTTGTGCCTGTTTTTGAGTGTATGTGCGTCTGTTTCACTGGAATGTGCGATCAAGAAGGGGGGTTGTTTGTCTTCCCTTTTGAAGTTCGATATCGCATCTCTGGATAGTCTCCAAGGTGTTATAACTCTCATCCCCGCCAGGACATTGCCGTCATGGCGGCGCCCAGGGTGGTGAGTTATGTTGTAAGAGGGTTGTAAAACGAAAGTCCTTGTTTTTTCTTTAACTCACGTTCTGGTCTTTGAGTGTAGAATGTGTCAAAAGGGGTCAGGGTTCATTAACATGGAACAGATGGTTGAATACCATCCGCTCATTGGTGTTACATTCCCCCTTTGTGGTCGGATGATGCCCTGTGGTCATTATCGGACAACACCCACCACCATGGTCGGATGGCAGGTGAATCCTGACAGTCGGGTAGCAGGTGTTTGTTAGGGCTGAGGACTCAACTCGATGAGGTCCTTATCCGTCTCTGGTGTGTTACCTTCCCTTCGGGGTTTCCATCGGAGACTTCCAATCCTAGTTGTCTTGAGTTTAGCTGCAGAGATTCGCATCTCGTTGAGTTTCCTGTATAGGACTAAGGCCACGCCAAGGGTCAGGGTGTGGCCGACGACCATGGAGATGCACAGTGCTGTGTCAGCTGCAGTCCAGGCTTGGACAACAGGTGAGGTGTTCAGGATGGGTAATCGAGACAAGGCTTGGAGGGCTGCGTCGACGGGAGCAATGTCAATGAGCTGAGGCCCGCCTTTTTCAATCCACAGTTCCAACTCCGGACCTAGGGTGAAGTTGTAGTTCTTGAAGAAGGATGGGATTTCTAGTTCTGATTGGTACTCTTCACTCGGAAGATGGTATAAGGCCAGATCGTCGAGGTGGAGGATGGCCCCTCGTGGGACTTGAATCCACATGCTCTGGTCGAGCAGATTGACACGGGTGGCTGTGTCATGCTGGTCGTAGGTCAGTGTAGCGGTACGTACTGGAGTGTTAACGAGCCATCTATCACCTACAATCTCAGCTTGCGTCTCGGTGACGTGGCTGCGAGGCTGGGCATCGGCAGGGCAACGCGTGTCGCTGATCATGGGTTGCAACCCGCAGATTCCATCAGTATTGTCTCTGAGAAATGGCTTGCTGGGGCAGAGGTAGTGAATGTCTTTAGTTAGGGTGCACATGTGCAGGTTTGGGGCTAAGTACAGCTGGGTGTTGCTGTCATGGTACGCCACCACCTCAGGGGTACGTATCTTGATATGAGTGTTATCCTTCCAGAACCCCACATTAACAATGTCTTTGAGTCTGTAGATTCGGCTTGACTCTATGATGGGTAAGTTCAGGAGGAAACTCATCTCCTTCTGCTCAGGATCCACGTAAAGGGGAATAGCACTACCTAGAGAGTAGGCAAGGTGGATTTGCATAGGATCAGTGGGTGTGGTGATGGCGGAAGCCAGCACATTTTGCACCAAGCTTAGGGGTATCAGGTATGGTGGAATTCTTCCCATGGCTAGACTGTCGATGGAAGAACTCACTTCCCGTAGCATGTCAGTCATTAATGCTGTGACCAGCTGCGTTTGGGCAAAGTCATTCTGGAACACAGTGAACAGCTGTTTCATGGAGTTCATGGTCTGGTTCAAAAGCACGCTGTGGGTGTTGAGAATGACCACCGTTCCTTTCAAAGTCTTTCCAATGGTTTGCAAGGATGCACTCTGTGTAGTGAGTTGCTCTTTTAGCTGTGGAAGTTCAGTCTGAATTTCAGCCACATGCCGTCTCACAGTGGCTATATTTACTGCATTGACACTGGACATACCGATGTTGAACAGAGTTCCAACAGCAGCGGCGGCTCCGAGCAGCGCTCCCAGGAAACGTTTGGGGCGGCGGTTGTGTCCACCTAGTTCCGCCTGGGTAACAGTCATCTTCTCAAGTTGGTTGAGCATGTGCTTGACATCGGCCTCGGCGTGCTGGAGGGAATCCTCTGTCCAACGGGCACCGGCCCAGCTGTACTGGGCTACTGCGCGGGGGTAGTGTGCTCTGTAGACGTTGCGGGGGTCGAGTCGAACGTATACTTTCTGGGTGTACGTCCGACAATTCGTGATCAGGAGTCCCGGTTGCTCTCTCAATACAATGCCCGAGGCAGGACCCGGTGTGATAATGTCTGATGACGGCTGGCCTCTGGTTGACTGGAAGCACAGGATGAGAATCCACAGCAGCATCCTGTTACAGGCCAGAGAGAGAGAGAGAGATGGGGAGGAAAAGGGAAAAGAGAGAGAGGGAACAGGTCAGTGAGGTTTGTCCCGGGTTGGATGGGACAGTCTTTTCGCTTCGATGGCGGCGGTTGGTGTTTAGCTTGCATTGGCCCCTCCCTGTCTTTCTCTGCTAGTGGCCACATGTCTCTTAATCTGGTTACGGTGGACCCATTTGAGAACTGGTTCTCTCGATCCCCGACTTAGCTGGATTTGGTACGCAACTGGGGAGAGTTTGTTCATAATCTCATGAGGTCCCGTCCAGTGTGGCAGGAATTTCTTTGACAGCCGCTGGGGGCCTGTCTGAGTTGGCGGGGTGAAGCGGTAATACAAGACCCTGTCGCCCACATTCAGTTCCTGGTGTGACGCTTTCCGATCATAGTATGCTTTCTGGCCTTCAGCGCTTTTTTGCAGGTGTTGCTGGGCAAAAGCAAACGTTGTTTTCAAGTGTCTATGGAGCTCGTCAAGGTACTGGAATGTGGTGTAAGCAGTGACAAGGTTGGAGTCTCCTGGTTGATACAGCAAGTGTAGTGGCAGGGTCATCTGCCGCCCAGTCATGAGTTCAAAAGGGGACACCCGTGTTGATTCCTGTGGGGTGGCTCTGATGGCCATCAACACAAGGGGTAGTTTCACATCCCAGTCTTTCTGATTAGCAGACACATACTTTTTCAGCATGGCGACCACCGCTCTGTTCGATCTCTCTACCTGGCCGGATGCAATTGGATGGTGGCTGATGTGTAGTTTAGCTTGTACCCCTAGGCATTTCCAGATCTGTTGCATGATCTCGGCCGTGAAGTGAGTACCTCTGTCTGAGTTGACTCTCAGTGGCAATCCGAACCGGGAGAAGATATGGTTCATCAGGAGGTATGCAGTGGTTTGGGCAGTGTCATTGGGTGCTGGCAGACACTCTACCCACTTGGTAAACTGGCACACCACCGTGAGGAAGTACTTGTTGCCTCTTGTTGATCTGGGCAGGGGCCCTACCCAGTCGATTTGGAGGTCTGACCACGGGAACGTGATCCCTCTGCGTTGCAGTGGGGCTCTGTGGTTTGGGTTTGCTGGTGTGAACTGGCAGCACACAAGACATTCTCTGACGTACTCTGCCACATCTTGTTGCATGCCGGGCCAGAATGCCACCTGTCTCAGTGTGTCATACGTGGCTCTGGCACCGTGGTGTCCAGCACATGGTGTGTCGTGGGCGTACATTAGCATTACCCCCTTTTGGCATCGTGGCACCACGAGCCGTGGCGATGTGCTGTCATCAGGTGCAAACCACAGAATGTCGTCTTGTACACGTAGCATGTGTCTGGTGTTATACAGGTGTCGGAGGCACGAGTCATCATTGAGCTCAGCTTCAGTGATAGGGTGGTTGGAGGGGTCAGAGAGGTGGTTAAGAATTGTCTTTATGGCAGTGTCAGAGGCTTGCATATCCGCAATGTCGTTGTTGGAGATCTGCGGAGTTAGCGATAGCGACTGTGAGGCGGGCACTGCCACAGGTGAAGGTCGTTTGCTGCGGGTTAATACTGCAATATCGGGGCTGGGTGTGGGTTCTGGGGGTGACCACACCTCCCCGTGTAGTGCGCCTGTTTTGGCGAGGGCGTCGGTTTTATCATTTAAGTCTTTGTCCAGCCCTGGTAGCTTAGAGTGTCCTTTTACCTTCTTCCAGTACACAGTCATATTGTGCATTTCGGTGATGTTATCACATTCTTGGAACAGGTGTTGGTGTTTGACTGGCTTGTTGTTTGCCGTTTTGAAACCATTCTGTTTCCAGCCGGTAAGGTGGCACACAAAACTGAGTCTGGCATAGTTAGAGTCTGTACAGATGAGGATTTCTCTGATGTCATGGGCTGATGCGATCTGCAGAGTTATGAGAATGGCTGCTATTTCTGCATATTGTGATGACTGGGGACCTAACTTGAAGTGTTGTGGGGAACATGGCTGGTCGTTGACCCACAGCACTCCTGCACCTGCCTTGAGGATGCCATCGTGGTTGTAGGAGCATCCATCGACGTAGGCTGTGAGCATGCCCTGACACGCATTCTCTTCAAAGTACCTGTGACAGGTCGGTTGTTGCTGTTGGGGTTCTTGCACGCCCATTTCTTCTGCAGATATGTTATCAGAACAGTTTTGGCATGCGGCCAGTCCATTGCCCAGGGCAGACTTGTGATTCTGTGCATACCGTGCCTCAACATTGCGTCCTTGGAGAGCCATTAACCATGTGGCTATGCGTGAATTGGTGACCACGCCATCTCGGATTCGCTGGCTGTTGAGGAACATTACTGGCTGGTGGCAAGTCTCTATGATAACTTTCTGTGCCCCAATGTAATTGGAGAATCGCTGAATGGCCCATACAGTGCAGAGCAGAGCTTTTTCACAGTCTGAGAACTTACACTCTGGTGGAAGCAGTGTCTTGCTGGCATAGGCAACTACTTTCTTGTCTTGATCATGCCGTTGGTACAGGCCAGCACTGAGACATTGGTTGGAGAACCCAGCTTCCAGGTAGAATTCCTTTTGTGGATCGGGGTAAGCAAGACACGGAGCTGTGCATAAATGTCTTTTTAGTTCTTTCATGGCGTGTTCTTGAGCCTCTGACCAGACGAAAGGGCAGTCCTTTTTTAGCAGAGCTGTCAGAGGTCTGGCAATGTCCGAGTAGTTTTCGATGAACTGTCGAGAGTAATTGCATACCCCTAGAAAACTCCGCAGCTCAGAGACGTTGGTGGGAGGCTTGATGTTTTGAATGGCATGAATGCGGTTTGACTGAGGTTCAATGCCTTGGGATCCGATGAGCAGGCCCACGTAGTTAACCTTAGTTCGGCACCACTGTCCTTTGTGGAGGGCGATCTTGGCTCCGGCGGTGGATAGTTGGTTCAAACATAGTCTATTTCTTTCAGGTGGTCGGCCACCGTTGTGCTCTTCATGAGAACATCGTCTACATAGATCAGGTTGCCTCTCATTCTAGCGTCTGGGCAGGCTTTGTTCAGAAAGATGTTGAATTCAGCTGGTGAGTTGGCGTAGCCGAACGGACACCTGTTGAAGGTGAACTGTCTGTTGCCAAATGTGAATGCCAACTTGTGTTGGTCTTCCGGGTGCACCGGAATGGTCCAGAATCCAGAGGCCACATCAAGTGTAGAGAAGATTGTGGCTCCTCTGATTCGGGGTAGTTCTTGTTCTAGCTGGGTCATGGGCCATCGTGACAGCGGCACCTGTTTATTCAGCTTCCTGTAGTCAATGGTGGGTCGCCATTTGCCGTTAGGTTTGAGGACGGGCCAGATGGGGGCTGAGTAGGTGCTGTTGCATGGACGGATGACCCCCTTTTCAAGCATAGATTCGATGATCTCCTGCACTGGTTCGTGTGAGGCGATGGGAATCTTGTACTGTCTGACAAAAGTGGGAGGAGCATCAGGGTGCGTAGGGATGCGCACCGTGTGGAGGTTGGTGAGACCACAGTCTAGAGAGTCTTTGGCAAAGGATTCCTTGAACTTATACAGAACTTGTCTGAGTCCTTGACGATCCGTATCGCTTTGAAGTGCATTAGCGTCTTGTAGAATTTGCTGCACTTGAGATTCAAAACCTGGGTAAGGCTCCTCCATCGGTGTGTCATCAGTCGGGTTGGCATTGAGAGGTGTAGTAGGTTCATGAGCCTCATCGACGTTCTTGTGGGAGACTGTGTATATTGTGAGGTGTTCGTCCTCGGTCAGCTCCGTTCTGCACACTTGGTCTTTAGGCACCGACATAACAGATGTGATGGCAATGAGTTTGAAGGGTGCAGTGAACAATGTACTGTCTGTACTCCCTTCGGGTATCAGTGCGGGTGGAATGGGACCAATGACAGGTAGTACAAGTTCAAAATCATGAAAGTCATGGCTTACTAGCCATCCCAGCCGGTAGGCCTTGGGAATGTTGATGTCAGTTGCCGTGCAGTTGTTGAACAGGATGTAGACTACACGAGATGATACTTCAGTGAGGGGTGTGGCTTCCAGTGTGAGTCCGAGTTCCACACATTCAGGTGAGGGGTTGGAAGAAACCCAGGGTGTGGTTTAAGGTTTGACCCCATCGCATGTTGAGCCGAATAGCGACCCCTTTGGTGTAAGCTGGTACCACCGTTTCCTGTTCGTTGACTAAAGTGCAGACTTCTGGGATGGTCTGCCCTGATATGAGGTTGTCATGGTTGATGGAAACGTGTGGCTGCAAAGTCAATGGGGCCCATACAACTTCATTAAAAGTGTCCACATGAGCCTTGAGGCGAATCAAGAGGTCTGCTCCAATGTAAACATCGTGTGGCAGGTCCGGAAGGACCAGGAAATAATGAGTCAGGCACCGATAATTCCATTTCACATGCAAAGCGCAGATTCCTCTAGCAGAAACCATTGAGGATGGGTGTGAGTTCAAAGGGAAACGAGTGCGCTTGCTGGCATAAGGGAGGTCAGGTGTCTTCTCAGTGATTGCATTGTACAGTGACAGACTAATGGCTGAGTTGTCTGCCCATATGGCCAGAATACTGTCCGTTGTTGTTATATCATGCAGCTGCAGTTCGGTTTTGACCTTGGGGCAGTAGGTATCAGAGTATTTAGTGGCCTTGAAGGTACAGAGGATCGAACTTGAGCCTTGGTTTGTTGTTGAGGCTGGATACCTATGGCTGGCTGCTGGGGTTCCCGTGACCTCTGTGACCCTGACAGTCTGGCTCTGTGGGAATTCTCGTGACCTCTGTGACCTGACCGTCTGGCACCGTGGGAATTCTCGTGACCTCTGTGACCTGACGTCTGGCACCGGCGACCTGTGTGGTTGGAGGGAAGAGGTTCTCGCACTTGAGCCCAGACTTTCAGCTGTTTGAAATCTAGTAAAGGCTCAAGGCGATCAAGCAGGTCTTTCCCGATGAGAAATGAATAATTGTTCATTGGTGAGACATAAATAGGATGTACTAGGCTCATAGGTCCGATCGTCAGGTGGATGGGAGCTACATTTCTGAGCTGGATGTCATTTTGGCTGTATGACTGCACATTCAGCTTGCAAGTGTGAAAATTTAGAGTTCGATTCTGTCTCTGAGCTTCAAATTTGAGCTTATCAAATAGTTGAGCCGAAATCAACGTGAGGTCTGAGCCTGTGTCCACAAGGGCTTCGAGTCTCATTTCCTTTTCTAAAGTGATGGTTAGGTAGAGTTTCCCGAGCCACTCCCTTCTCGATCAGGTTCCCCAGGAGTTTTGGTGTTGGGGCTTGTGTGTTGATCGATAAGCAGTTAGGGTATGTTTTGTGTGTTTCGTTGTGGGTACAGATAACCAAAACAGCACTTTCTGGCACCTCAGTGTGTGGGATGATGCTTTCTTGGTCAGGAGGTGCAGACGTCCGCTGGACTGAGTGGGTGTTGCTATTGTTTGATGAGGCAACAGCTAGTTCAATAGTTCGTGGTTGACAAACAGTGTTCTGTGTGCTTGGTTCAGTTGTGGAGACGTTGGGAGTGGTGCTGGTTTCAGGCATAAGGTTTAGTCATGCGGTGTCTGGTTTATCCTTCTTGTCCTCCTTGTGAGGTTTCTGTTGAAGGAACTCTCTCAGTATTCTCAGAAGTTCTGCAGCTTCAGATGTGGCTGCACTTTCCTTTTTAGATGTGGGCTCAGCCTTGAGTTTCCAAGTATCACGTCGAGAGTGTTCCCCCTCCCGCCTCCCTGGGCTTGGTGTTCTGGAGGCTGGAGGTTGGCTAGTTCTGGGTCGCCGGCCGGCTTCCCAGGTGGCCCCCCCTTTTGGTTATGGGAGGGCGAGGCCGGTCCCAGGATATTCCAGAGCGGTCGTTCTGGTGCTTCGGACGGGCACCACCACCGCGACCGCGCTGCCCTCTGCTGGCTTGGAACGGTCTTTTCTCTCGGTTGATGGGTGTATAACTGGGGTACTGTTGGGCGCCCTCTAGGGTCAACTCTGAATGGGACTCAGAGACAGAGCAAATAGTTGGGTGTTTTACAGTCTTTTCTGACACAGTCTTTTGTTTGGTGTAGGCCTTATGTGCTAAATCACGTAACTGTTGCGTTGACATGCTACGCGGGCACGCTAACACTCCCAAATGGTGGCTGACAGTAGGATGGAGGTTTCGCAGAAACAAAGTTCGGAAGTTGACGTCTTCCTCCATGCCTGGTTCATTCCTTGCTCCGAAGTAGGCACGTCGCAGTCGGTTGTAGAAATTTGGTGGGGTTTCAAGTCGACCTTGCTTGAGGTCCATTGCGGTTACTAGCCCTTGGTCTGATTCTGGATCAGAGAATTCACGCACCAAAGCTTTTCGCAGTTGCTGGTAGTCCATTTTGACAGTCTCTGGTTGACGGTCTAAGAAACTGCGTACCTCACGACTGGACGTAATTCTGAGCAGGTACAATTTGTCCCAAGTGGTTACGTTGGTGACAGTTTGCAAGTGAAAGTCTATATCTTGTAAATAAGCGTGAATGTCGTGGCCTCCTGCAGGATCTGGGTTGAACGTAGGGATGTTTCTAGCCAGCTTGTCCAGTTCTTTTGGAGTTATGTGTCCGTGGCTGGTGACCCGGACTTTCTGGAAGGGTTTTCCTTCCCCCACTGCTGACAGGGGTTCGTGGAGGCTGGCTGGTGACATTTTGAAAAGCAGGCTTTCACCCCCTTTCCAGCTCGAAGTTCTTGGCTGACACGCTGGGGTTCACTGGCCAGGGGAAACTCTGTGGAGTGTGTTTTCCTCTTTCTGTTCACGTTGCAGGCTATAAGAATGTTTCAGTTCTCTGTGAACCATGTCAAGTTCATCTATTAGAGAGTCTTACGCTGTGTAAGGTCGTGGATTTCAGCTCGGGCCATTTCCAGGTGATTTTCATAGGCCTTCACTTTAGCATCTCTTTCTTTCAGTTCGATTTCAGCCCTTTCAAGGAGAGCGTCACCTTGTCGGAGCTTTGCCTCGAGTCTCTCTCGGGTTTCTCTCTCCAAATGTTCTCTTTGGTCTGTGTCCAGACGAAGATTCTCCAGGGCATTTTGAAGTCTTTCCACTTCTTTCTGTAGTTCTGGATCTGTAGCGTTCTCTTTCTCGTGCTGGTCTTGGGTCTCGAGAAGTAGCTTATCTAGACGACTCTGGGTGTGGGCCTGATGCTGTAGGGCTTCCTCCACTCGAAGTCTCAGAGCCGCGGCTTCCTGCTCCAAGTCGTGGTTGCTCTCTTTCGCTGATCCTTGCCTGGGCGATGAGGAGGTGAGCTAGGGTCCCTGTGATCCTGGCAAGTTCTTTTGTGGGGTGTAACTCTGCGTCGGATCGTTCGCCATCAGCTGGTCCATCTCAGTATCCAGTTGTCCCTGGCTCAAGTGCTGCAGGTCACTGGTGTCCTTTGGCAGGAAGGAGGTCGTCATCGTCTCCAGCCATGTCGCTAGCTTGATTCCCAAGGGACTGCGGGACTGGATGCACCGCGACATCTTGGCTCACTGCGGACAAGAGAAGCACAACACACACACAAAGAGCGCCAATGCAAGTTCGTTCTCTGGTTAACGAGCTATCGTACGGCTATGCCGTCTCTAAGGAATTTTGGGCTAACTGATGCAGACAGTTAGACAGGGAGGCGGGTCCAATTAGGGTCGGCCCAAAAATAGAGACTTGACAGGGGATAGCCTCGTGGGTCACCTGGTGACACCGGCTGCTCGGTTGTCGCTCTACTACTTAGCTCTCCTTGGGGTCTCTCGGTGAACTGCAAGAAACAGAATCACAACAGATGCAAAAGGTGAAGATAGGAAAGAGCACCGTGAAAACAAAAACACCAAATAAATTGGTCTGCAATGAAAATGGAATGAATAAGAACGCTAGAAGTGTTAGGTAGAGATAAAAAAAAAAATTAAGCCTGCTGTTTTCACAAGAGTTTCTGCTAGGGGCCTACAGCACGTGCGGCTAGGGGAGTAAGAGACCTAGGAAAAGGGTGTGGCTTACAGAGGAAAATGGACCAAACACTTAACATAAATATCAGGGGGAATATCTAATATTCCTGCGCCTTATAATAAGTGGATAGGTTTTATCACTTTTGGTTCACCTGGTGGAATCCAGCGGCACGGTCAGCCTCCCTGGCGCTCCCAAACACTCAAACCGCAGTGTCCCTGGCCCTCGTTACTCTGACGTTGCGCCCTCTCAACAGCTTGTGACTTTTAACACAACCGGCAACACCAAGATGTCAACCGCCAGACAGCACTACAAAATTGGGCTGTTCCCCAGAACCCTCTCTTTAGAAAAGAAAGTGGGCCCCGATTTAGCCCCCGGTTTTAGGTACTGGTTCCCAGAGATTGCGTCGTGTGTCAGCTGGACTGATTGATCAACCGTTGGAGTGCAAATTGGCTGATGTCTTCCACTGCGTGGCGCAAACGAACAGAGATAAGAGGGACCGAGTTTCACTCACGGCCAGTGTTGGCAACGCCGGTTGGCCCCCTTGCTCACTGGAAACCTGAGATGACTGTCCTATCACCAAAGGAGTTCTACAATCAAATACACAAAGGATGAACAAAGGAAGCTTAAAGTGAATTAAGGTTTGGTTTGTTTAATCATCAACTGAGTAAATATATATGTAAAATGAGAGGTAAACAGCTTTACCTAATGATGATAAAACAAAAACCAAAAGCTTATGATAATGATGGTAATTATCAAAATATCTAAGCAAAAAGAGAGAGGAAAGATAAACAACAAAAGGGCTATATAGAATAAAATAAAATAAAAAGTTGAATAAAACTATAAAAAAAAAATAATAATAATAATAAAATTAATATAAAAAAAAAATTAAGAGGAAAAAAAAATAATAAAAAAAAAAAATAATAATAATAATAATAAAAAAAAAATAAATAATAATAAAAATAAATAACAAAAGACAGGAATGAGCACGGGAGAAGAAGAAGCTGGTTTTCACCACAAAGGGCGTATTCACTCTCTGTGGCTTAACCTGGTGGGCAGAAAACTTAATTCAAATTAAAAAATTCAAAACTGGTTTAAATCTAAATTTAAAATAAGCAAGTGAGAGAATTATTGGAAAAATCGGAATAAATGCCCTATAATACCCAACGATAACAGTAATGTATCATTAATAATTATGAAATTAATCAGAAAGGGTAAAAGTAGATGAAGCAATTCAAAAACAGAACCGAAAGAAAGAGATCAGAGAGATGCAAGCTGTGAACTGACTTAACAGGTTACTGCCACTAGATGGCTTACTTCCTTCTAAATGGGTTAATCAGTGGTTGGGCTGAGACACTTAATTTGCACTATTAAACAATTAAATTCTAATTCAAATCATGTTTGAACCAAATTCAAAGTAAATGTGAACAAAAACAGGCAAAAATTGTCTAATGCTGAAATAATATTCGCACGAGCAAAGCTGTTAATGCAAATAATTATTGATAATTTAGACAGCTAATTCAATAAATCACAGAGAGAAATAGAGGTTAGTAATTCGAGAGCCTTATCTGAAACGGCCAGAGATGGCACTCATGCAAGCTGGAATCAGAAGACAGGGCAACTTGAAACGTCTAAAATTCCCTCTGGTGTTTAGATAGCGGAATGACAGTCAGTTACACTATGATCTAATCTCTGTGCGCTCATCAGCGCTGATTCTCTGCATCAAAATCGCAACTCACAAACAGACAAAGGTTTTATGACCCTTGAGGTGCTAAATTAAACAGCGCGTGAGGCCGGAGCTTTTCTCTAACCAACACAAGACTGTTAATAACAGATTTTGTCCATCTGTTTACCTCCCATAAACATTTAACAAAACAGCACTTATGATTTAAATGTTTTAGGTTTAAAATCGGGTAGCTAAGCCAATTTAGACCAGTTTTTTATCGTTTAAATTTTGAATATCACTGTGGCTCACCACGAAATTCAATAACGATACTTAATATGCAAGGCCTTTTTAACTGAATCAGAGGAACATCGCTCAGGTTCAGATTTACATATTACAATTAATAAAAGATTTCTTCATCTTTTAATTATTCATATGAAAATGTTGGTCTTCTCTTGACAGGAGACTTTTAACATTTACTGCAGTTTATTTTTATTAAAATAACAGTGACTATAGGTATTTTTAGAAACTGTTAGGCTGCTGTGCTGAACAGTTGCCTTTGTGCCAAATGAGTTCGCTCGAAGCGCGACTTAACTCACAATTCAAAAATGCGCATACATAATATTAACATCCAAAAATGCTCATGAAAATGAAAATGAATATTGCTCACAAAAACAAAGTTTGAACGCTGCCCAAATTTAACTCCACCATTTAATGTAGCAACAATCACTTTCTGGGGAATAATTAACTCAAATGAAGTGAATATTCATGAGTCTATGAATATAACGTGCTTATTGCTTACAAATATTAAATTACCCAAAGAGGGAATATTTAATCATTTAAAGGTAACCTTTACTAGAATTAATTTAAGTTACTCTAGACAATCTGTTCGTCCAGCGAACTGGAAGCTAGACTTCCTTATCAAAATTCAATAAAAATACCCTTCTTACAAACTCCAAGAAATATTAATCTTCTGATCAGGAAAAAACAATATTTTCTGTGTCTGTACTACTAAGATTACTGAAAATTAATTCATATAAAACAAAGCTCGTAGCGTAGATCACACGATTCAGGGACTTCGATCTCAATGAGCAAAAAAATTCAATTCAAGCAAATTATAGGATTTAATAAAAACAGACTAAAGAGTACATAACTACAATTCACACGGAGTAAATATGAGTATATAGCAAAACGAAAATACAATTTAAACAAGGTAAATGAACAAGAATATATAATGAGATAAATGAGAGAGAGATAAGAGAGAGAGAGAGAGAGAGAGAGAGAAAGAGAGAGGAGAGAAAGTGAAAGTGAAAGTGAAACAATCTCAGCGTGGCAATTTCAAACAGTTAACTTTGCAAGAGACCCCAAGTCATTGAATGATTTCACAAACATGGAATAGCCTAGACAACCTTAAACAGCAATTTTAGTTGCGATATAAGAAAGTACTTGCTTTGATCTGGCTCTTGTGCGTAGCTGCGCTCAAATTGTCCGGTCTGTGCGGCCTCAGCGTGGTTCTTTCCAGAGCAATGATGCGCGAGCTCGATGGTTAACGCGAAGGTAAACTTTG